>NC_137011.1:28270186-28407686 GCF_032717465.1 Coenobita brevimanus | reverse complement strand
ATAACCAACAGGGAATAAAAAGAAGGAAGGTAGTAGACTTAAGTTATGGCAAGTATGTAAACAAGATGATTAAGTTGATGTATTCATATGTAGATGGAATTATGTCTAAATTATGAGAGATGGAAGACTATACCAAAGAAAAGGAACCACATATTATTTGCCTAACTGAAACAAAATTAACCCCAAGGATATCAGATGGTACCCTAAACTTAGAGGAATACAATATAAGGAGATGAGACAGAAGTTTACGAAAGGGAGGAGGAATTATAATCTTAACAAAGAAAATTCTACAACTCAAAGAAATAAAAATAGATATACCCTCAAAGTAGAACTGATTGCATTGGAGATTAACTCATCTGAAGGGAAATTAATCGTGGCAAATTTATACATGCCACCCAAAACAAACACTTAGGAAAAAGGTGAATATGAAGACTTGGCAGAAAATACAGGTCAGAGTTTAAGAACATAATAACACAGAGTGGATGAGATATCTGGAAGAATTTTATTAACTGGAGATTTGAGTTCAAATATAAGTTGGAATACGTTAGATGTAAGAAGCCATGAAAGCTGTTGGGATCTGGAATTTTTCCTAAAACAGCATGTAAAGGAAAATACCAGATAAAGAGGACTTGATGATCCATCAGTACTAGATCTTATATTTACTAGGAAAGAAAATGATACTGACAGCAAAATGTATCACCCTCCATTCGGCAAAAGTGACCATGCAGTATTAAACTGCTACTTCAGGATTGCACATGACATAGCTATCAGTAACGAGAATTACAAAAAGAGTCTAAACAACAAAAAGGGCAACTATCATGACCTGAAGAAGTACTTCTTAGAAACAGATTGGGAAAAGGAGCTTAGAGGACAATATTTAAATAATTTATATAGAAAATTCTGTGATTTTTATGAAATAGGAGTCCATAATTACATCTCTCAGCACAAAGAACCAGAAATGAAAATAAAGAAATGGTTTAATACAGAATGTAAAAAGTCAAAAGAAAAAAGACTTGCTGTGGAATAGATACAGAAGACCCAATAGTGAGAGGGCATATAACAACTGTAAACAGACAAGAAATGATTATATAAAGATAAGGAGGGAGGCTCAAAGACAGTTTGAGGAAGACATTATTAATAAAAGCAGTGATCAGCTTCAGCTATTTTACGCTACATCCAAAGCAAAACCAAAGCTAAAGATAAAATACAGTCCATTACGGACAAGGGAATCATCTATACACAAGAGAAATACATTTGTGAAGCACTAAATAAAAACTTCCATTCAGTTTTTACAATAGAAAATAATTTTGACAGAGATGATATGGAACATGCATGCCCACACGTATTATCAGATATGCAAATATCAGAAAAAAAAGTACAGAAATAGTTAAGTAAATCAGACAAAGGAAAAGCAAATGGTCCTGACGAAATCTCAGGTAGGGTGCTACATGAATGTGCAGAAGAGTTAAGCAGACCATCATATTTAATACTCAAGGAATCCTTAGGTCAAGGTAAACTACCTGATATTTGGAAGAAAGCAAACATTGTTCCCATGTTCAAGAGAAGGAATAGACAGAATCCACTCAACTACCGACCAGTATCACTGACCAGTACTGTGAGTCAGATACTAGAACAACTGATTAGAATTGAAGACAGTATGAAAACAGAAAGGCAGTTTGGTTTTAGAAAGGGAAAATCATGTGTTACTAATCTATTGAACTACTGTGATTGAGTTACAGAAACATTACAAAAAAGAGAATGATGGGTGGACTGTATCTAATTAGATTTCAAGAAAGCATTTGACATAGTACTGCATCAAAGACTTTTGTGAGAACTGTACCATCAAGGAGGTCTCCAAGGCAACCTGTACTGTTGGATGCAGAGTTTTCTCAGAAAAAAGGAAATGAGAGCAGTCGTTAGAGGACATTACTCATTTTGGAGTTGTAGTGACTAGCAGAGTTCCACAGGGCTCAGTGCTGGTACCACTTATGTTTTTAGTATCCATGAATGACATAGACAGCAACACTGGAAATGTAAGTTACCTAAATATGTTTGTGGATGATGCAAAAATACAAAAGTAAACTACTAATACGGATTCTTGCAAAGAGCTACAAGAAGACTTAAGTAAGCTTTATGCATGGAACAATAAATGGCAAATGGAATTTATTGAGGACAAGTGTCATGTAATTAGGCTAAGTTTGGTAAAAGTGAGAAAAGACCAGATTGGAATTATAAGTTACGAAGATCAACCCTACACATACCAGAAAAGGAGGACCTGGGTGTGATTACCAATAACAGACTATCTCTGGCTGAACACATCAGTGAAAAGGTAGGTAACATGTACTCTATACATCGCTTGCTAATACGAGAATAGCATTCACATATATAAGTGAGATATGCTAATAAAGATAATAACATCATTCATCAGACCAACCCTGGAGTATGCATCAGTAGTCTGGAATCCTCATCTCAAAAAACACATAGATAAGATTGAAATGGTACAAAGGGGAGCTACAAGATGGGTACGAAGCTTATGTGATCTAAGCTATGAAGAAAGACTAGAAAAACTGAATCTACAAACACTACAGGAAAGAAGGAAAAGAGGAGACATGATTATGCTATATACAATAAATGCATCTCAGGGAAGGAGAAACTAGACATAAATGGATATATAAAATATGGGGAAGCATCAGCAAGAGGACATTGCAAAAAACTGCATAAAAAGAGTGGCGATAAAGACGTAAGGAAATTCAGTTTCCCAAGTAGGGCAATTGATCAGTGGAATGCACTACCGAATGATATAGTGTGTCCCAAAACAATTCATAAATTTAAGGATATGTATGATAAAAATGGTTTAATACACGGGACTTTACGAGCTTGACTCATTCTTGTAAGGATACAATTACGTAAGAACAATTAGGTAAGAACACACACACACACACACACACACACACACACACACACACACACACACACACACACACACACACACACACACACACACACACACACACACACACACACACACACACACACACACACACACACACACTCATTCCATTCTTTCTCTGTCTACCTATTATTATATCTGTCTATCTACCTTTCTCTGTCTCCTACATCTCTCATCCCTCACTTAGTTTACCACCTAATTCTGTGTGTGTGTGTGTGTGTGTGTGTGTGTGTGTGTGTGTGTGTGTGTGTGTGTGTGTGTGTGTGTGTTTAACTGTAATCCCACTTAGCCTATAGTAATAGCAATAATGTTACAATGATGAAAACTCATTAATAACAAGTCTGTAACAGTAAACTGATGCTTGGCTAACTTTACGTCACTGAACACGAAACTCCTTGCGTTTATTGGAAATGTTTTTGTATTACTGAGGAAAAGTAAAGGTCGGATACATGTTGAGTAAGTTCAGCTGGAAAATAAAAGTTCGCGTGATGTTCCACCTTCTGCACCCACTTAACTATGCTCAATAGCCCCTTAAATCCGGCGAGATTTTTTATTTGCTTCTTCAGATGATTCTACTCAGTCTAGGAGAAAGGAACTGGAGGGTCAGACATAACCCTTACTGACCACCTCATTACTAAGCGACTCTTATACACACACACACACACACACACACACACACACACACACACACACACACACACACACTGTTTGGCATTTGCAAAAATAGTGCAAAAGGGTCAGCATATTGAAGAGATTAACTCCTTTACCACTACAGGTTTGTCCCAGGCAGAAGCGGGCTATGGCGCATGTATACTGTAATCTGACAGAGGGCTTTAACCTCTTTCAGCGAGGATGGCTTTACCAATAACCATTGAGACTCCTACCTACAGTACATCGTGACTGAGGCTAAGCGAATTTCAAAGAACCATGACATAGTACGTATATTGTGGAAGTGTCGCAGTTCTTGTAGATGAAAACAGACTAGCTGTTGGAGGCGACCTTTTGACCCTTACTGCAAAAGCTGGAACCAACAAAACGATTCTGGTGAAAGTCTACGGATGTTACAGCCCGAGTTACATGGTTAGGTTTGATCGCCGACTGTGAGGGAATATGTTGTATTGTTCTATTGTACAGTTGCTCGGCCGGTCTCCCCCCCCCCCCCGAAAAAAAAATCTTTACTTTTTCCGTTGTTATATTTTTGCAGTAGTAGATGCAACATTTAAAAATATTATGGAGTAGTGGATGCAATATTTAAGAATATTATGGAGTAGTAGATGCAACATTTAAGAATATTATGGAGTAGTAGATGCAACATTTAAAAATATTATGCAAGAATGTTTCGTATATATTTATAACTTGCAATAATAATACCTCATAAAGAGAAACTTACTTTTACTGAAACAGTACACAGGACGTTGATCTACACACACACACACACACACACACACACACATTATATATATATATATATATATATATATATATATATATATATATATAACTCAGACATATAAGAGTATGCAATACGAATACGCGTGAACCACAGCAGTACTCATTGTGAAACCATCGATGATCTTAATCAGGCGGTTTGAAGCGAGTGTATAGTCAAATGCTCAGATCAGTCTGCCTCTGTTTCACGGCTGGATTAATAGATGCTACAGTGAGATGTATTGGACAAAGGTTCATATTATCCAGGGGTGCAGGAGAGGCAGGAGAGGCGGATGGACTTTTGTCTTTGCACATACTCGTATATATTTCTTTTAACACAAACAAACTCCTGTGATTCACCCTCAGCTAAATAAGATTGTCTGACCTGGAATAAAATTCTGGAAGATGGGACCACGAGAGATAATGTAGACAGTAATACCACTCAGACTCCTTTACTTGCAGCTGAATACAAACGCCTGTCATTAACCAGAATATAATAAAAGACTCGACCACTGCAAGGTTTATATTTCAGTTTTAGTGCGTTCTTGGTCGTACAGGTGGCTTTGCAGATGTAACACCTCTCCCTTAGCGGTTTATTCTATGCATTACACTTCAATATGGAATCTTCTTGTTTGATATTGATGCGTAGTATGTCGATACAGAATAAAAACAATACAGATAACACCCCAGAGAGTGTTATGGTGTAATATGTAAGATAAATTGCTAAAGAAGGGTTGCTACGAAGCCTCCTGTGCCATTCAGTATGTCTGCCTCTATATGAAGGCATCCAAGACTGAAATATATAAGGTGGTCCATATTTAACACTCACCTTCCACTCCACTGGGCTATTTCTTGTGTTGCGGGCACGGCTCAGTCAGCGTTGTCACTGGCTATCCTCCATCACATTCATTTCCAATTCCCATTGCCACACTCATGCCCACACCAGTATACTGAGCCTTCGCCGCAACACATGAGGTACTACCAGGCGATCATCTAGTGGAGTGCAATTTATGGACCACTCAAAATGAGAAGCTAGCCAAGATAAAAAGCATAAGAGTATACTTAATACAAATATACCTTGTTGACTTTTGCTTACTAATATAGATAGACTAGCTCTTGTCCAGAAAATCTGCATGAATAACTGATAGCCTTTCGGTCACAAAATGTTTGCAAATACCATTGCCGGTATCTTTGTTTCCATACCATTATTGAGCCCTCAATGACTAGTTATGACCAAGAAATCGAAAAGATGATTTTCGCGTACTTTTTGCGATTCCCGACAATTTTCGGGCCTTCGAGTCGCGCGCGATTGCTTAAAGTTTTATTGGTATTATTCTGCAACTCCCAGGAGCTACTCCGACCGAATGCAAAAAGAATTTGGTCGATATCTGTTACTGTTCTCGTGAAAGAAACGAACAAACACACAGACCGACACATATACACATCTAGAATGTATTAATTAGGTAACTCGCAAAACATAAGGTGCTGCGAAGCTTAATACGCTACTTAGGATTCGTCTCTGTAGGCAGAGGTGATCAAGAAACATGTATATACAGTTATAACATCATTTTGCTTCTATCAAGAATAATGTTACTTATATAATTCCATAAAACATACTTATTGTTCTCTTGCACCTAGAAATTACTGTATTAAATATGACAGGTGAAATATGTTGACCTCCAGTAAAGGTCATTCTTTAGAGAGAGAGAGAGAGAGAGAGAGAGAGAGAGAGAGAGAGAGAGAGAGAGATGAAACTGACAGCCAGATAGGTAGATAGATGATAGACAAACAGATAGACAAGCAGACAGAGAGGAGAAAACAGACATAGTTAATACCGCCAGTATCAACTCATAGAGCCCACAAACCCTGAGGTACATGAGTTTGGTCCTGCAATTCAATAAACAGTTTAACCTCCACCTGAAAAAGTTTGCATGTGGCCGATAACCTCGAATATATATATATATATATATATATATATATATATATATATATATATATATATATATATATATATATATATATATATATATATAACATTTTGCTCTAAGAGTTTTCTCTTCAGATGAATAAAATGGTCTGGAGTTAAGAAGGAAGTACGGTTTTATGTTTTGTATTCATTCTTCTCCGTTTTATTTTTCTTCTAGATTTGTTGGATTCATTTGCATCAGTTTTTTCTGCTGTATTCGTTGGATTCTTTTGGGTTTGCTTTAATCTGGTCAAGATAGATTCCGCTCCGTTTTAATTTTGTTGTGGATTCATTCGCCTCCGTTTTCATTTATGTTTTTAATTTACTTGCCTCTGTTTTCATTTATGTTTTGGATTTATTTGCGTTCGTTTTCATTTTGATCTGGATTCATTCGACTGCGCTTTTGGTCAGCTCCATTTTAAACATAGGGTTTGGGTGGAGTCTGCCACTGCCTACACTCCTGCCATGTTTCCTAACCCTACGATGTATAACGCCTGTGGTTTGTGTAGTAGGAATGATACATAAACATAACTCATACTAATATAACTGTAATGAAAGTGCTGACATGTATCAAGGAAGAATAAAACTATTCTGCATACTATATTATACGATAATAGAGAAACGTGGCATAAAAATTTGGCAGTTTTGCTCTAAAAATATTCTAATTATTATTTACTTCCCCAACACTTCTAACATTGCTAATTAATTTAGCAAGTATAATTGCAAGAAAATTTGAAGGGATAAAAGTGGGAAGAGGCGATCCTTTCATAATTAAAATAAATATATCAAACAGCTCTGGGGTGGCAGCACTCACGCGACACGTGTTTGTGTGTACGCTATGGGAGGTCACCAACCCCCTACAGGATTTAGGCCTATTGGGGAAACCTCTATAAAAAAAACGCGCCGTGACTTTTACCTCAAGGGTGGTGCGGAAATAAAGTCAAAATTATAATCCATACATAAAGATGGAAGTAAAAAACCATGGATGACACATAACAAAATCTAGCGAGAGAGAGAGAGAGAGAGAGAGAGAGAGATAATAATAATAATAATAAAACTTTATTTCCACTAAACAGTGGGTATTCTTATACATTATACAGTAGTACAGCATACAGTATGAAAGTTCTATACACAATATAATACAAGTTGATACATATGGTGGAGAATAGTGACAGAGAGGTAAATGGTTTAAAAGGTGTGGGGACACTTATGGTCAGACTCAAATATGAAGTCGGTTTGGGTGGGGCCCGCGCGGGGATTTCCCTCTCTACAGCTCTGCCAAACCTCCTCTCTCTCTCTCTCTCTCTCTCTCTCTCTCTCTCTCAGTTGATTGAGAAAGTTTTTATATATTTATAAGTTTTGTTTTCTTCTATATTGTTTCGACCTTTTTTCCACACCACTACTGAGGTAAAAGTCTTGGCGCGTTTTTTTTATAGAGGTTTCCCCAGTAGGCATAAGTCCTCTCTGATCTTTAATCAGACAATTCATCCTCCGAGCTTTCTGATATGTTGATTAAGAATGAATCCACGAAATGGTCGACTGCTACGTCTTGCTGTGAATCTTCTTCTTGCTGTTGTTCAGCATGCTGCACTGCTTTCATCCAGTTATTCGGTGTTACATGATTCAAAGCTTCTTTGGCAAGACGTTTAAGATCAACCATTTTGAAGGTGTTTGCCTTGGCTATATAGGTCTTCACCTGAGCCCAAATGAGCTCAGTAGGGTTGTACTGACGATGGTACGGTGGTAATCTTATGACCCGATGCCCTGCTTCTTCAGCAATTGTGTCAATTACATACTTTGTGCCAGTATCAAACTTCTTTGCAAGTTCATACAGCTCGTGTTTTAAGAGACCGTCGCTGGGCCGTACTCCCTTCTTTATAAGCCAGTCCCTTATATCCGATTTTCTCCAGGACGAGGTTGTTTTTTTTTCAAGTTGGACTGAATGATAGGAAGCGTTATCCATAACAATTACAGAGTTTGGTGAAATGTTTGGTATTAGTTGATTCCTGAACCAGTCTTCAAAAAGTGTTGAATTCATCTGATTATGGTAGTCCCCATTGTTTTTTGCTTGAAATATCAACTCAGCATTTTTAACAAAGCCATTTCTCGTTCCAGCATGCACAATAATTAAACGACGTCCTTTTCCAGTAGGTTGCTGTATTCCAGTGGCTTGTGGGGATGCAGTGTCAGTCCAGCATTTTCCAACTGTATAATTTTGATTTACCCAAGTTTCGTCAAGATACACAATGTTCTGGGAAGACACTTTGACCTGCCGAATTTCTCTCAAAAATCTGGTCCAAGCTGCTGCTACATCGCTCCTTTCCATAAGGAACTTTCGGCCATCAACTTTTGTATATTTGAAGCCCATCTGCAAGAGAATCCTGCGAAGAGACTCGTTGCTTCCGTTGAAAGATATGTTTTCCTTGAGTTCTTCGTAAATCTTGTGCAATGTAGGAATTTCATGCCTTTCATAGAATCCCAGGACAGTTCTACTGACCACACGCTTGTCGAAATCGTCGAGATTCGTTACAGTTGCACTGCGCTTCTTTTTTGGTGACGAGAATACAAGCTGTTCTGGTGACATTTGTGTCACACAAGCTTTATTAAATTTGGAGCAGATTCTTTGGACTGTTTTTTCGCTAACATTGGTAGCTTTGGCAGTGCGAGCAACTGCTCCTGAAGGTGGAATTATAAAGTCTCCAATAGCCTTTTCTTCTAAAAAATACTTGTTCACATTGTAAATAAGTTCTTTCTCCCGACTGTGGAGCACTCGAGAGCGAGTCGGAGTAGCTGCCATCGTGGGTGGAGATCAGGGAGGAAATGACTGGTCACCTGTAGTCTGAGGTGGGTGTCCTTGACCTCTGGCAACGTCGGAAAGCGACGTTGTCACGTGGTGTGGAATTTATACAAATCATTGTTATTATCATAAAAAGAGACACATTCATAGCACTATATAGCCTTATTTAATATATTTAATAAGTACAAAATATTTAATATACAATTTCAAATAGTAAATAGCTGACGTATGACAGAGAGAGAGATAGGTACTGGGGTTGATGAGGCAGAGCTGTAGAGAGGGAAATCCCCTCTCGGGCCCCACCCAAACCGACTTCATATTTGAGTCTGACCATAGGTTAAAAATAGATCAATTAAGGGATTTAGGAACGAAGGCAGTGGGAAGGATTAAGACAGATGGGATTGTAAGATTAGGGAGTTTGAGCAATAGGGTAGAATGTATGCTCTCAATAAAAGTATAGCAATTATCAACGGCTAATTATTATACAGGTGTTGATGGTGGGGGTCTATATTTATAGGAGGTGTTGGTGGTGGAGGTATAGCGGGTGTTGTTGATGGGGGTGTTGTTAGGGGTAGGGGTATAGGGGGTGTTGGTGGCAGGGGTATAGGGGGTATTAGAAAAACGGAGATCACAAGAGGGAAACAGTGTCAAGGTTATCGCTGATGGCGAGGTCAGCTCGGAAACGTGGCAACAGTGCAGGGAGGGGGTGACTCCACCAAAACCCTACGTTTAGATTTGTCAGACTTATAGTCGCTTTTTCTTTCTTGCTTTCTTTTGGCCAACTCCATGCTGCCCTTATTGTTAGTCACATTTGCTTTCTTTTTTTTTTCTCGTATTCTTTCTTTCTTGTTTAATTCCCACCGTCACTAACTCAAGAGTTGCCATTGATCGCCAGCTAGTTCAATATGGAAGTCGGGCTACTCATGCAGAGACCACAGAAATCGCATATCTTTAAAAATCTCTCCCGTGATATTTAATGATATACCGTACGTAAGTTCTTCATGATAATATTCTTTAGTTGTTATACTGATTTCCTAGATATGCTTTAATGCGGGAAATGCAGGAAAACGTTTCTATAGCCGCCGTGAAAGCACACAGGGTGTGACAGCATTCATCACATATTTACAAGTCTCTAGGTGCACATTTTGTTTGAAACCCATATAATTTAGCTTTCTAAAAGAACAATGCTTCATCTCCAAAATGCTGAAGAAAATCTACAAAGTTTTTCATATGAAAATTGTACAATGTTTACAGCCGAAATCGTGCAGAGGCAAGACCGCCGGGCGAAATCCGACAATGCCGAGGGCTCCAAAATACCGTACCAAAACTCAAAACAACACGCCAGTGGTGTACCCGGAACATGGTATTCCTCTAGACTTCAGGAAATACTTCAGTCTAGGCACTGTCCATTTTTCTGTGCAACGGTTTTCCATGATTTTTGTAGAGTAGGTCCAGCGGAACAGGAGACGCACGTGAGTTTGTTATTGTTTATAATCGTAACGAACGATCTTCAGCCGTGCTGTGCTAATATTTCTTAATGAAGAATCGTTACATGTTTCTCATAACACTGTTTATTTTGTTTTGATTGACAAATACATGAAAAGGATGTAAAATAAAGCTTATCGATATTTAAGGAATGAAAGAATAATAACCGTCCCCAAACCGAGATGGTGGACTCAACCCACCATTTTTTTTATTTTCCTTGACTATAATACAGCCTCTCTTCCTTGTTGCAGTGACTAAAATAATGTTGTTATAATTTCTCCCTTCCTTTTAGTGACACAGAGGGCACATAAAATGAACGGAGTTTAGTAGACCGACTTTGATGTTAAAAATTAATTAATCTGGTGAAGAGTGGCAGTTTTTCCTTGGTTAGTGACATCGAGAATTGTGGCAGGCACTTCTACCCTTCAGAATCAACCGATTCCAACCAAACTTGGACACTGACCAGTCTTCGATCTAGTTGTATTCACAGAATTCGGCCGAAAAAAAATGCCTTTTTACGTAGGTTTCACATTTTGAGCTGTAGAAGCATTACTAATGGGCGTAGAAAGCTCTGACTTCTTTAGGCATAATCTTGACGTCATTCCCTATAGGAAGTGTGCCATCATTTTCTTTCTCCTCTAGTGTTTGACTGGGAACCCTGCAAAGCCTGGCCTCGGCGTCCCTAACAACAAGTACCGGTTTCAAAAAATGTCCCCCTAGTTCTCCAGCAGCTCAATGGAATTTAATGAAACTTTGCATGCTTATAGCCATTGACAAGTACTATAACTTTCTACCGTACACCTATGCACTACATTGGACAAGTCAGGGGTCAAAGGTCATTCAATGCAAAAGGAGTGAAAATAGCTAAAATCACTACTACGCTTCCACGAAATTCTAAGACTCTGAAGATTATTATGCCAGGGCCATGATTCTTGGGTGGAATTTAGCACTGGAGTACCTCCATAAAAAATAACATTTCAGTTGCCGGCAGCGCCACCTAGAAGTTGTACCTCTGGTGGGCCATTCCATGAAATTCAAGTTCCCTAGCTCCACAGCGGGTGGATGGAATTGAATGAAACTTTGCATGCTTATAGAAGTTAATAAGTACTACCAGTGTGATTTGTACATGGATCATCTATATCCACCAGGTTAGGGTCAAAGGTCATCAAGTGCAGAAAAAATGAAAAGTGCTAAAATTACGACCTTGCTCGCGTGAAATGCTAAAGCTCTGGAGATCATTAAGCCAGAGCCATGATTCTTGGGTGGGATTGGTACTGCCATACAGGAGTAACTTTTCATACCAAAACTCACTGCTGGTCACTGACAAAGCCTGATCCGCTTAGAGCTGGCAATCATCTCCTACTGGATTGTTTTTATCACCTGCCTTTAGAAGGCGGAGAGATAATGTTTTTGCCCTCTTGTGTGTGTGTGTGTGTGTGTGTGTGTGTGTGTGTGTGTGTGTGTGTGTGTGTGTGTGTTCACATTATATCTCATGAACGGCTTGAGTTATCAACATGAAACCTTCAGGGTATCAAGATATGGCAAAAGTCTTAGCCAAGTTCAAAAATGGGCACTCGGGATCAAAGTCAAGGTCACCAAAATGGCTGCCAAAGGTCAAGCACCATTATATCACATGAATGGCTTGAGCTATCACTATGAAGCCTTCAGGGTATAAAGATATGGCCAAAGTCTTGGACTTGGCCAACAGCATATTCTGGCGGGCAATAGCTTTCGGCTCCCGAATGCTTTTCTTTCATTTTGTTCTGAAATCGATGGCATCAGTTTTCAATTTTGTTCTGGATTTATTTACCTGAGTTGTATGTTCTGGACTGCTTAGCCTCCGTTTTCATTTTTACTCTGGATTCTTTCACCTGAAGTAAATATAGGGGATACCCTCGTGGCAAAAAGGCAGGTGGTGACCAAGCCGGTAGAGAGGCTGTCTGCTGCCCTAATGGAGACGAGATCGATTCCCGGCTGGGGCAGGGAATAGTTTGAGAATCTGAATTTCGTTAAAGCATACCTTAATGATCTACCGAACTGGTGACATGCACAGCTGTGTGAAAAGTAGGAGGGTTACTGGGCCTAAGGGAAAGGGGTGTTAAGCCTGTGTCCAGAAGTGGACGCATGTAAATTTTTTCCTTACATAAATGAACTTGTATATTGCACTGATAACTTATGATGGTGTACTTTACACCATATGAATTCATATAACTTGTGACAAGGAAATTAACGTCCGATGAGTTTTTAACGTCTTCAAGGTCGCGTGGAGAGAGTGGAGAATGAGACTGACAAAAAGAATGTTTGTTGTAAGTGAGGTGAAGGGAGAGAGAGAGAGAGGAAGGGGGAACCTAACTTGAGATGGAGGGATGGGATGGATAGGTTCATGAATGAGGATGGTGTGAGTTGCAGAACGGGCAACAAGATAGAAGAGGACAGGGTGACATGGAGGCGATGTGTCTGTGGCTACTTTTTTGGGGATTAAGGAGTCTGATGACAGTTAAATAGACAGACACAGACAGACAGATAGATAGATAGACAGACTGCTAGATCATTATATGGAGGTTTGTGTCCGTTTTTTTTCCCCTATCCGTGCTTGTCCCAGGAGGAAAGGATGCACATTGATAATAGTTCCAGTGGGTAAAAATAGGTCTATGAGGGAAATACGACCATGGGGTAAATTGGTGCATGGGTCAGTGGGTGAAGGGTCAATGGGTAAAATAGGACCATGGGTGAAAACAGATCTGTGAGTAAAACAGGTCTGTAGGTAAAGGAGGTTCTTGAGGAATATAGGTCCGTGGGTTAAAAATAGGTCAATATGAAAAGTCCCTATATAAAAGTGAGTTCATCTGGAAAAGACCACGTAGGAAAACAGACTTGTTGAGAAAAATAAGTTCATGGAGGAAAATAGGTCCATTTGGAAAAAGCTGGAATATGTCCCTGTGGGAAAACAGGTGGGTGGGAGTTGGAGCCTAGGGGATGTGACTGGCGACGGAGTTATGTGCTAATGTGTAGATATGCAAGTTTTCTCTGTATTTCGCTTCATCTACTTCTCACTCTGCTGGCTAATATTCTTAGGCGGGGAGAAACTTAGTATGTTCCTTTGCTTGCAGGTCTAGATAGAAAAAGTTGCCTGCATATTTCAGCTCCTGTTTCTCCTTCTCCTTTCGGTGCTAATATTCCTAATATGAGATATTCTTGGTAAGTTCTCTTCCTATAGATGCATAAAATAGCATAATATTCCATCGTTTCTGCCTCACGCTTTCCTTTGCTGGCTGATTTTCTTCAACTGAGATCAATTAGGATACGTACACCTCTACCCATAAATACATGTTCGACTTTTTTTTTTTTTTTCTTAACTTCTACTTCTCCCTTTCCTCGAGTGGTGAAAGAGGTGAAAGAGGCTCTGTAAATATACTTACTGAGAAGCTGCCGTCCGCTCGATGTCAAGTCACTTCCTATCCTCAAAAATGAGTCAACTCGGGAACCGGTGGCGCGATTGGACTGGAAATTGTTTTATTCAAGATAGAGCATTTTAGCAATATCTTGCTCTTACAAAAATTTGCACTACATGCGCAGTTTTTTCTGTGTGACGGTAACAAACCAACTAACAAACTTTAAGAAATCTGATCATTTTAATGTAGGCTAATTCTTTTAAGAGTAATCTATAAGGAGGGAGGAAGGAGAGGCGAGAGAGAGATAATACAAGAAACTCATCACTGTTCTTTCTTGTGTCACGCTGGTAATTTCAACGCCGGACCAAGGACTAAACCATCCCCTCCAATAAAATCACGTACTAAATTTAAAACAAAAGGCCAGACATGAGTCATAACTCGGGAACAGGTGACCCAACTGTCCTGGAAATTGTTTTATTCTTCAAGTTAGAGCACTTTAATGGTACTACTAACAAAAATTTGTGCTACTTGCGCCATTTTTGCTGTTACGGTAACAAACCAACAAACATACAGAAATCAGATCATCATAATACAGATATGCTCATCGATTTGAAGGTTCTTTGTCCATAGATTCTCTTTGATATGTGTCAAGTAAGAACGTGACGCATTCCCAAAACGTGAAATTGGTGCAGAAGATTAGTAACGACCTTTTGTCCCTGACTGTATAGCCGACAGCAGAAATTCGCTTCAACTTTCTTTGTGTGATATGAGCCTGTGATACGGTAATACCGGCTGACAAAGTGCTGACGGAGGGCCTTAAATAACCAAATGTAATTGTTATTTATTGACTGGCTTGAAACATATTTCTCGTACGTCACAGAAAAGCAGGCTATCATACAGGGATGACGGAAGAGAAGTATTGCTGTTGACCGTAAATGAGGTTCGTGGAGGAGCTCGCGGGCGAAGGACGAGCACGGCCAAGTATTATAAAGTTTCATTATTTAATCCCTTCAGTACAGTAAGTTTTCTTGCAGTGTACTCCTTCTGCTCCCAGACTATTTGATACAGCTTTTGGGAGACTCTTTGTGGCGAAAAGAAAATGGGACCTATATCTGACCCCTCCAGTCCTTTGACATGTCCCCCATGGTATTTTAACTCGTCTGGAAATAAAATAAAATAAAGAATTCGTCATCGGATTGAAGGGACTAATGTCGGTTCCCTTGACCTGGACAAAGATCTCCAACCCCTTTCAAGTCAGTTGACTATAGGATGTGATCAGATAAGGATTGATTTGACTAGTAACCAGGGAGATTCATCCTTACCTCATAATTAAGATTAGCTCAATGACATACAACTACGACATATTTAATCAAACAGTGAGTGGGGCCCGGTTCCGTCACGAAAACAGAAAGATCTCCTGCAGTTGTGCTAGTGGGATGGCTTGTATTTGTATTTACATTCACTCATATAGCCGCCAAACACTTCATAATCAAATCTTCAGCGAATATTAAGGCGAAAACCTACCAGTAACAAAAGGCCTGTCATAATATTTAACGGTAACTGAGTCTTGTTTATCGTACTTATTGGCTGGGAGCCTTTGTAAATCTGATCTCAGGCGTGATCGATTCATCTTGGGCGTATAATTGCGTTAAGGATTGTTTTCATACCAATGAGGGTAGAATAACGAAAGTTTGGGCTCTGTGGGAAGACGCAAATATTTGCTAGGAGCTGCTGGTGCTTCTTCTTCTTCTTCTTCTTCTTCTCCTCTCTCTCTCTCTCTCTCTCTCTCTCTCTCTCTCTCTCTCTCTCTCAGGTTCATCTTCCGCTGCTAATTTTTTCTTTCTCTATTGTCCCTGTTGTGTAATATATTGCGTTTATTTATTATACACCTTATACAGCCAGACGATTTACAGTAATAAGTTTACATTGTGCCTCGTTACAGTGAGAAAATAACCACTACGATAACTTATTGCTTTTATTATTCCTACTACCTCCAGACGATATTATTCAGCTTAGGAAGGACGTTTGGAACAGGAGGGGTTACGTAGAGACTGCAATAACCTGTTCAAGTCTAGAGGGTTTGTCCTAAGGTGCAAAAATCGTCCCTTTGGAAGCCAGAGAGGAATATAATACACGTCCTGCTTTGTGTACTTTTTCTCTCTACATCCCTTACGTTTTTCAGCTTTTTTTTTTTTTTTTTTTGGCCAACATTTTTTTAGATTGGAATTTTTCATTAATATTTTTCACTCTAGCTTTGAGCCTAACGTGTTTTTGGTTAACATTTCTCAGGTTTATTATTTTTTTTAGACCAACAATTTATTGGGAACGTTCTTTAGTTAACAGATTCTAGTAACATATTGGGTACAGGGTTAGGTTGGTGATGGCTATATGAAGGTGATGGTGGCAATGGTGTTGTTGTTGGTGGTGGTGATGGTGGTAAAGAGGGTGATAATGATGGCGATAATTATATTGTACTGATGATATGATGATGTTAATTATGTTAATGATGATGATGACAACGACGATAAGGATAATGATGATGTTAGTAATGTTCACGACGATAATGAAGATGATAATGGTGACGATGATGATGATACCGTGTTGCTTATAACGTTGATGTTTATAATTATGATGTAGGTGTATAGGAAAAGGGGATCAGATCTACCCCCCCCCCACTATGCCCCCATTATCCATCTACCTTCCTAACCCCCTCCAGCCTTCAGCCTCCACACCTTACATGTTATTTGGTTTTGTCGTCCGATTACCTCCCTCACACTGAGAAAAAGAGAGAGAGAGAGAGAGAGAGAGAGAGAGAGAGAGAGAACATTTTCAAGAAATAGTATCCTCAAAAATGTACAGTTATAGTCTAATATCTCTAAGCGTTTAATATCTCTCTTTCTTTTCTTCCACCTCCACTATCCTCTCCTCTTCTTCTATTCCCTTTCCTCTCTTAATCCTTCTCATTTTCCCATACTGCTTGTCCCTTTTCTGCAGAAGATAAGAACAAGAGGAGAGGTGGGGAAGGGAAGAGAAGAAAGGGAAGACCAAGGAAGGAAGAGAAGGAGAGGAAGTGAGCTCCTAAACCTACTTCACATGAGAGCAGGGGTGGAGGGAAAGGAAATCATACTTATCGGGACTGAGTCTGACTGAGTCTAGGGTGTGTGTGTGTGTGTGTGTGTGTGTGTGTGTGTAATTCACCGGGTCGGTCAGGATCACTTGATGGTCGTGATCTTCAGCTTTTACCCTCCCGGAAGGGAGCTGAGAGCTCATATAGTCCGCTCGAAGGGCAAGGCTGTGACCTTCACACACACACACACACACACACACACACACACACACACACACACATCCGTCCCCTTGCTCAAGGGGGACAGTAACCACCCACTTCATCAGTGAAACTTTTCGCAACCTGAGCGAGGCGCGAACTCCCGTCTACCAGATGGCAAGCGAAAACGCTACCACAGAGCCAGAGAGCGGTGTGTGTGTGTGTGTGTGTGTGTGTGTGTGTGTGTCACTCTTTTAGCCATGCGTTTCGTTGTTTGTTATCAGGTCTTTTTCTTTGTATGTGTATATGTGGCTTCTGTATAATGTATGTATATATTTCTGTATTAGTATGAACTAGTATGTGTATTTGTACGTAATATAAGTACTCGCACGTATGCATGTTAAGAAACTACCTCAAAACGGGACCAGAATGGGAATATGTGTGTACAGTATATCTTTGAAGAGGTGATCCGGTTTGGTGTAGATGGAGCAAAGGTCAAGGTCACAAATTAAGGTCACAGCTCACGGCTCTGCGGTATCTCAGGTATGCTTGATTCGATGTGGCTCAGAACTGACTCGTACAGTGAGTCTGTGTGGGTTTAGGATGAAGTGACGGGTTTGGTGGAGATGAAGTGTTAGTACCACAAGTCAAGGTCAGAGTTTGGGCGCGGTGTGTGTTCCATGAGCACATTCAATAAGTTTGTAGTCGGTTTCTACAGTCTCTCTCTCTCTCTCTCTCTCTCTCTCTCTCTCTCTCTCTCTCTCTCTCTCTCTCTCTCTCTCTCTCTCTCTCTCTCTCTCTCTCGACCTTGAACTTTGACCCGTTCCACCCCCCAGCGTGAGTGGTCTGAGTAATGTGATATGGTAGTGTTGGAATGTCCAGGCCCTGCTAGCGTTTTTATACCTGTTTGCATTTTTCAACTAACCTTTGTGGCTGCTAATATTTTTTACACGAACATTTTTTATCAACATTTTTCAGTCCAGCTTTTATTCAGGAGAACTTGTTTTAGGTTCACATTTTTCAGGCTAACAATTTTTCAGATCGACAGTTTACTGAGAACCCACTTTAATTTAGCATTTTTTGATCAGCAGTTACCTCTCAGCTAGCATAATAGGCTAACGTTTTTCAGGTAACATATTTTTAGACACATTTTCAGCAATCTCGGTTAAGTTGATGTTTTTCAGGAAGCATATTCAAGCTAACGTTTTTCAGTCGGCTAACGTTTGTTTTTCCAATCAAACGTATTTCATCTTAGTTCCAAGTCATTTTCTAACATATTAAAGCTAGTAATTCAGAATACCCGGAACCATTTCTTAAGACTAACTTTTCTTCTTTAGGTAGTCCTTTCAGATTAACTATTTTTTACACTAACATTTTTCTCGGTCATTCAATTTTCTGCTTTGTATTTTGACCTTTGCCTGTTACCCTTTCTCCATCACCTCATTCAGCCAGAGGACTTTTTTTTAGTATATTTTTACTACCTCCATATGTTTATACAGATGAAACAAAAAGTCTGGGAACATAGGGAAAAAAGATATCAGATTTTACTGTGAGGATTTGTTGAATGTAGAGAGTGAGAGCAGTGCGAGTATAAGTGGTTGGGGAATGGCTTGGAGAATACGAGATGAGAGGAGGGAGGAAGAGATCAGTAGGGCGGAAGTAGTGGAAGCGATGAAGAAGATTAAGTTGGGAAAGGCCCCAGGAATTGATGGAGTGTGTGGTGAAATGCTTAGGTATGGGGGTGAGGTTGTTGTGGAGTGGATATGGAAGTTGTGTAGATTGGCTTGGGAAGAGGGAAGGGTTCCAGAGGACTGGAAATCAGGTATAATTGTTCCTTTATAGAAAGGAAAAAGGGAGAGAGAAGTATGTGGTAACCATAGGGGTATTTGCCTTCTTAGTGTGATTGGTAAAATATATGGTAGAATACTCATTGATAGGGTTGGGCATATGACAGAGGAGCTAGTTGGAGAAGAACAAGGGGGATTTAGGAAGGGAAAAGGGTGTGTAGATCAAATATTTGTGCTAAGATGTTTAGTGGAGAAGTATCTAGAGAAGGGAAGGAAAGTGTATGCTGCCTTCATGGACTTGGAGAAAGCTTATGACAGAATAGATAGGCAAGGTATGTGGAAGGTATTAAGAATATATGGAGTGAAGGGGAAATTGCTGAGTGCTGTGAAGAGTATGTACGAGGGAGCTAGGGCTACGGTGCGAGTGGATGATGAGCTGAGTGAGTTCTTTGAACTTAATGTGGGACTGAAACAGGGTTGTGTGATGTCTCCATGGCTGTTTAATATATACATGGATGTGGTTGTAAAGGAGGTGCAAGGTAGGGCAGTGGATGTGGGGGTGGCTCTAATGAATGAGGGTGAGATTTGGAGGATTCCGGTGTTGCTGTTTGCTGATGATACAGTATTGTTGAGTGAAGATGAATGGGAGTTACAAGGTTTGGTGAATGAATTTGGGACAGTGTGTAGGAGGAGGAAGCTGAAAGTTAATGTAAACAAAAGTAAAGTTGTGGTGTTTGAGAGGAATGAAGTCACAGAGTGTGCAGTGAGGTTGGATGGTGAGGATATGGAGAATGTGAGTGCATTCAAGTACTTGGGTAGTGTGATGAGTAAGGATGGAACTTTGGGGGATGAAGTGCGTGAAAGGGTACAGCAGGGAAGGAAGGTTGTTGGTTCACTGAAAGCAGTGATGAGAAATAGGGAGGTGCGTATGGAGGTTAAGAAGTCACTGCATGATGGTATTGTGATCCCTACCCTGACGTATGGAAGCGAGGCGTGGACCTTGCAAGAGGGGAACAATTCAAGAGTGAGAGCAGTGGAAATGAGTTACTTGAGAGGAGCATGTGGAGTGACGTGGAGGGACAGGTTGACGAATGAAGAAGTGAAGGAGCTTTGTGGGGTGGATGTGGATGTGGTTGAGAAGATTAGGAGAAATACACTGAGGTGGTTTGGACATGTGAAGAGAATGGAGAATGAAAGACTGACTAAGAGGGTGTATGTAGGTGAGGTGAAGGGAGGGAGAGGGAGGGGTAGACCGAGGATGAGGTGGAGGGATGGAGTAGAGAAGTATATGAGGGAGGTGGGAGGGTGAGTTGGGGGGAGGGTAGTCAAATGGTGGGTGACAGAGCGACTTGGAGGCGTTTTGTCTGCGGCCACCCTTTGCGGGATTAGGGCGTCGGGCTATAGATAGATAGATAGATAGACTTAATTCCTTCAGTACAGTAACTTTTGTGTGTGTGTGTGTGATTATTATTATTATTTTTTTTTTTGCTCTCTACAGCTTTTATTTATCTTAAGATTTTCTGCTAAAATAGGAGGGGTTAGATATAGCCGCTTCTCGAACTTTAACGTAGCCTAAAACTGCCATCTCTCTGTCTTGAAATGTACCAATAGATTAACGCTAGAATATGATGTTAGCCCCAAAGAAATGCTGTGGAGAGAATAAAGAGCTGCATCATTGTCTTTTCCTGCCACCCTCTTACGTAAAATAAGCTAAGGAGGACGAAGATCTGGTGAGAAAACTATAGAATATCTTGTGATGTCCTCTGTCCCCGGTGTTTCCTGATTTTTGACTCACGCTTTACGTGTAATCAATTTAGGAAGGACCTTTAGTTGTGACAGGGTTAATGAAGGCTGGAGAGAGATGCCTGCACGTGGTGGCATCGATGTGACCAGGCGGTGGAGGTGCCAGGTTATACAAACGTCCCTAAGTCTCGTCCCTGTTCCTTAGAGGAGAATGGTGGACTGCGTGAAAAGGATAACGTCAGCCATCAGTCCACCGGGTTCGCATCCACACAGGCCTGGGATTGCTACCACATAGTAGTAGTAGTAGCAGCAGTAATAATAATGATAATAATAATAATAATAATAATAATAACTGCCTCCGGTACGAAAAGTCTCTCCGAAGCTGAATAAAATCGTCTGGGGATAGCAAGAATAAAATGATATATGTCCATGCTCTAAACGGGGAATCAATGAGCCTCTGCAGTAATTCTCTCTCTCTCTCTCTCTCTCTCTCTCTCTCTCTCTTGTCAGACTATTGGTTCTAACTTCTGTCTAGGAGCGTTTTTCTAAGTTTAACGTAGGTGTTCGAGGTTACGTTACCGTACTCCACACCATAAGGATGGATGACCAGGCTGCACCTGTACGTATCGAATTGTCATCTCTCTGAAAAAAAAAAAAAAAGTCATCATAATCATACCTCCCTCTCCTCCTCCTCCTCCGCACTATCATCGTCATCATCATCGTCATCATCATCGTCCACTGAAAGTGAAAAGGGTCGAGTCCAACAAGAAAAGGTAAACATAAACATGTGTGTATTTGGGGTGGGGGCGTGATGTACGCCTCCACCACTATGTTTGGGGACAGACAAGTGATTATTTGCAATAAATGCACAACATTATTTACCAAAATATAGAGTGATTCATTACTGTGAGACCTCAAACAACACTAATATATCCGCTACTAGTGAACGGGTTAAAACCATACTTGTTCTATGTCGGTCACAAACTGTATTTGAGAAATTCCCTGTCATTTGATATACAGTACATGACAAATGCTGGAAATGAAAAGTTCTTCTGCCAGCGGGGTGCTGGGTGGACATCAACATCACTTGGTTACCTGCAGTGTTCCAATGATCTTGCCGTACACGAGAACTGACCTCGTATATTACATTTTTCTGATTCAACTCAGGGTACTTTTTCCCTTGGCAGTGGGATCACCAGAACAAGCCTCGCATACCTGATCAACTAAAAGAAAACATTATAAAGGAAAATGCAGCAATCCCAGTGGTTAAGTTGCAACAGATATTTGTTGGTTTGGAACAAGCGGTTCAGGCATCCTTAACCGGTGAAGGAAACCGCTTTCAAAATCTGATAAAAATTGTATATAAATCAAAATGAAGTGAAAAAGTAAGTACCAAATATTACGTTAAAAACTTCATTAATAACAAAGATACTGTAATTATTCAGGGGCATCAGAGTAGTGAATCACCCTGCATATACAGTAAATATCTTATTTAAATGTTATAATAGAATCATTTCACTGAAAAGAGATATTTGTTGATAAATTTTCAGGAATATGATAATGGTTCAGCATTAATTCAGATTTGCGGCAATTCTGCAAGGCATCACATTCCACGTTGTCAAAGTGTCGGTTCCAGTCCGATAAAAACAGGAGAACTAACTACGGAATGCCTGGTAAGTAAGAATTAAATAAAATGAAAATCTGTAGTCTCTCCCCTCACCTTCCCCTCTCATTTTTTTGTTTCTCTCTCACTCCTCGCTTCTCCTTCCGTTTCCCTTTGGTGTTTTTCTTTTACTCACATCCGCTTTACTTCTTGGTTTCTTCTTTTCTTTTCTTTTTTGTCAGCAGTGGTTCTGATTCGCTCATGCACTCGGGTTGATGAAGTTCATTATATTTCTCTCTCTCTCTCTCTCTCTCTCTCTCTCTCTCTCTCTCTCTCTCTCTCTCTCTCTCTCTCTCTCGATGTGTGTGTGTGTGTGTGTGTGTGTGTGTGTGTGTGTGTGTGTGTGTGTGTGCAGGGATGGTTTTACTGCCTCGACCTTGTTCTGATAGTTCTTAGCGCACTATCATCCCTACATTTTCGTACCTGTTAGTAAAAGTTTTTGTAAACCTTATTCATTACAAGGTAAGTCGTAAATAGCACTCCACTAGAAACTCGCCTAATGGTATCTTCATTGTTGTGGGAACGGCTCTGCCTGCTGGTATAAGCATAGATGGTGCAATGGGAGCAGGAAATTACTAAATGCATTGGCAACGGTCACTGAACCGTCCCCGTAACACGTGGGACACCAGGTGGAGTGGAAGAGGAGAGTTAATTATAAGCTACGTGTGTACTATGGTGACTGTGAAATGGCAGAAATAAAGCCAGAAAAGCGTTAGGAGAGAGAGAGAGAGAGAGAGAGAGAGAGAGAGAGAATTGTTTGAGGGAAGCAATGGAATATCGTCTGGTTCACTTAACAAAATAATGATGGCTGAGATAAGGCAGATAATAAAAAGGAGAAAAACTTTAGGAAAGAGAGGATTGGATATGGAAAGAGGAAAACGAAAAAAAAAAAAAGATTAGGTGAGGATAGCAGCAGAATGTTGCCCAGTGCAATCAGCAAAATGACAGTTGCTATTTTTTAAGCGGTTGCAAGGCATGATTATCATTTTAGTCTTTTCAGTTTCTCGTTACTTACTTCAGTGCTTCATTTCAGTTTATGCTTGAATGGTACGTCCATAGTTCGACTTCGTTAATAACCATCCCTGAGTCAAAGAGCTAAGTAATTTCTGTTTTTTGGCCATTAAATTAGATTTAAATAGAACTAAGAGTGGTCGTGAGAGGTGAGTTGGCCGGTCATCGTCACCCCCTCAAAAACTTCAAATAATCTTTACATCCGAACAAAACCTAGTACGTATTTTGGTGCCCTCTGGAGTGAGGAATCTCGGATGCGTGCCGTGGCTGCCTGCAAAATGTCGTTAAGGGCAATAATTAATCAATGTGATAAAGACAGACATAATAAGGGTGGTGTTAACTGCCTAGTTTTAACACCTTCACAACGCTGACGTAGTGCTTAAGTTTTCGGTACAGTTGGCCACAGGGAGAAGCCCGGTATTGACCAGAAGAAGTATAAGCACAATAAAATATAACATATTTGCCACAAACTCCTTGATGATGTCACTTGAGTTGGGGAGACAGTTTTCCTTGCGTTCGTCCCTCTGTCCGTGCACCCAGTGGAGTGGAAGAGAACGTTACATACGGATCATCCTGTATTTTATTGTGCAGTCTCCAGACTCAGGGGCATATTCTGAGTGGCTTTGGGGTTTTCGTAACATCTCTTCCCTAGCCATAAATTCTTCACGTTACAGCTTGACATCATTTGCACATCATATCAATATGAAAACGTACAGCTAAGTAAAATATATGAAAGGGTTTTGGTGTAATATGAAAAATCAATCTCTGAGGAAAAGGTGTTATGAACTCTCAAAAAACAATCAGACCAGAGCCAAGTTTCTCATCAGAATTCTGAAGACTTAAATGACGTGTGGGAGATTGTCTGATCCATTTCACTGGGCAAGCTGTTTATAATTTTCCCAAATTTGGCCTTTGTCTTTCTTGTTTCTGGGTCTTACCTCATCCCACCCTTAGGTGGGAAAAACAGAGTATTGTATTGCTGTCACTGCTGTTGCTGTGTTTGTTGTTGCTGATGTTGTTGACTAGAACATAAGGCCATCTCAAACTTACGGCCTTGGAGTCAATTCTTCTCCCACCCCGACCCATTTTCCCAGGGGCGTTTTCTCATATTCACAAATTCCCCCCCCCTCCCCCTGGATGTAATTTTCTGCCATGGATCTACTGTTCCCCAAGGACCTATTGAATGGAGACTTGAATTGGTGAGAGAATTTAAGTACCTGGGAACAGGGATAGAAAAGAGAGGTAAATGTGCAAAATAAATGGAAAGTAGAGTGGCACATGGAAGGGAAGTGGCTGGTGCTATGAAGGCCTTCATAACAAGCAGAGATCTGAGTGTGGCCACTGCGAGAGGCTTACATGAAGGGGTTTTAATGTCTGCTCCAACTTACAGGTATGGGAGAATGGTGAGGCATGAAAATGAAAAGTCATGAGTAGGGGCAAATGGAGCTGGGACTATCAAGGAATGCGTGTATCGTGTGGGGAGTGGATAGGATAAAGAATATTGTGATTCGTAAAAGATACGGACTAAGGAAGTCTGTGGGAGTGTGCTTCGATTGGACAGGGATGTGAGGACAATGGGTGTGAATAGGGTGGTGAATAGGGCATGTCTTAAGCCCCAGTCACACTGCAGGTACGACTTACCCAAACCACCTGCAACCTGCAAGTCGTGGGTGGTTTTGGTGGGGTTTACGATCGGTTTTCATGTCTCGGTCTAGCTGCAGGCCACCATGGCGACCAAAAAATTGTAGCGAGGTTTTTCGTGCTGTACGAAAAACCTCCCCACGACCACCGATGTTGTGGCACGGAAGCCACCTGGTGGGCAGCTGGACTGTATCTGGCCAGCTTACGGACTGAGACTGGTCGGTGACACCTGATTTTTAAGCGGTGGTTGCCATCCGGACGGAGGCTGGTCGCCACCCACTCTGTGCGGTTGCCATCAGCACTCTGTCAAGGCGACAACTGGACTGCGGCGGCCGTCGTCCACAAGCCTCATGTCCGGGGTGATGGTTGAAGTCCGGCCGCCGTCCAGCCGGCGATTGGTCGAGTGACAGGTGGTGGGCTAGACCGAGACCAGCTGCTGGCCAATCTGCGGCCGGTGTCGATCTAGTGGCGGCCTAGAGGTCGCAGTCTAAACTGCCACAGGATGCAGACCAGCCACTGCTTGTTGGTGGCCTGCCGATTACCGGCTGACCACCTGCCATTGTCTTGACCTGTGTGTACCTGGCCATGGTCGCCGTTCGGCCTCCCAATGGATGGACACTGGACGATCACCAGTAGCTGATTGGTGGCACGACTGCTAGGAGACCTCCGTGGTCAGGGACTGGTTTCACGATTTTCAAGTTTGCAACAAATCGTACCTGCAGTGTGACTGGGGCATTAGCGAACTGCAAGCTGGGAGAAGGCTTGGTCGGCATTAAAGAAGTGGATAGGTATGGTAAATGAGTGTGTGTGTGTGAGAATGTAGTAAAAAAGTTGACAAGTCTAGGGAATTGACACGGGATAGAGCTGGCTTGATTAATTTTTACAGATGAGTCTGTGACATGGGTATGCCACCCCTTTTTAATTTGACATATCTGATGGATATATATATATGTGAAGCTACACATGGAAAAATATGCTATCAGGTGGATAGTAAATGAATGCGTGTGTTGCCCATTTTGGGGGGCACTGTGATGATTAGTTCTCCCACCTTATACAACTTCCTATTTCTGTCTTTCTGTACTTTACCTCATCATACCTGCACGAGGAAAAAAAGGGCATGATGACGATGATGAATTAATATTATTATTATTATTATTGTTGTTGTTGTTGTTTATCATGGTACTCGAAGCCCTCTCACATGACTTCAGATATGGACTCCCTTGGGAGATGTTGTATGCTGATGATTTGGTGTTGATTGCAGAGAACGAAAGGGAGGTGGAGGAAAAATTTAGGAAGTGGAGAAATGGCATGCGGCACAAGGGTTTAAGGGTAAATGCAGATGAAACAAAAGTGATGATATCTAGGGTTAGTGGTGGTACTGTCAAAGACGAGGGAGAATGGCCACGTGCAGTTTGCCACAAGGGCGTGGGAAGTAATTCCATCTTGTGCGGTGTTTGTGATAAATGGGTTCACAAGAGATGCAGTGGTATCAGAGGTAGACTGCGAGATAATGCTGATTTTATGTGTACGGCGTGTCGGGGAGAGCAGGTGGAGATTGTCAGGCGTGAAAGGCTTGAATTTGCTGGTGAATCTCTCGAGTGTGTGGAAAAGTTTTGTTATTTGGGAGACATGTTGTGTGCTGGAGGTGGGGCTGGAGCTAGCTTTGTGGCTAGGGTGAGAAGTGGTTGGAAGAAGTTCTGGGAGCTGTTGCCTGTCCTGACATTGAGAGGACTCTTCCTACGTGCTAAGGGGTCTTTGTATGCAGCATGTGTTAGGAGTGTAATGCTGTATGGTAGTGAGACCTGGGCAGTAAAGGAGGAGGATATTCGCAGGCTCAGACGTACAGAAATGACAGTGATTAGGTGGATGTGTAGTGCGTCCCTGCATGCAAGGTCTGGGGGGGCTGGATTTACGATGGAGGAGTTGAGAGGTAGGATGGGACTGGACTGTATTGGTGTTGTGATGAGGAGAGGTAGATTGAGATGGTTTGGGCATGTGGAGAGGATGGGGGATGATATTTGGGTGAGAAAGGTGAGAAATGTTACTATTGGTGGCGGGGTTATGAGGGGTAGACCGAGGAAGACATGAGACGAGGTCGTTAAGTGTGACCTCAGGGTTAGGGGACTGAACAGGGAGGTTGCAATATATCGTGCAGCATGGACAGCCGCCATTAGGTGACCAAGGCCGACTCATGCAAGCATGTTGGAGCCTTTAAAAACGAAACGAAACAATTATTATTATTATTATTATTATTATTATTATTATTATTATTAGTAGTAGTAGTAGTAGTAGTAGTAGTAGTAGTAGTAGTAGTAGTAGTAGTATCATCATTATTATTATTATTCAGCACCTATTAACTCCTGCACCACTTCATAAGCTAAAGAAAATCGTGTAACAGCAAAAAGACTAATAAAGAATATCCTGGTACAAAAGTGGTTGTGCTGTCCGGTGACCTTAATTACGAAGGTATGTGCAATTACGGCAGGATATTGCCATGAAATCCAAGCCTGCTTATGTTGTCCGGTGCTTAATTAGAGTCAGATGAGTGATTATGGGGGCAGGGGTGGTGCTGGGGTGAGGGGAGGGTTGGAAGGGGAGGGAGGAGGGGTAAAAAACGTGGTGCTGGGGGTGGAGGGAAGGAGGGAGTCAGAAAGGGAGGAGGAAGGGGTAGAATGGGTTGTGGAGAGGAAGAGAGGAAGGTAGAGAAATGAGAGAGAAAAAACGAGGAGGTGGTAAGGAGGAGGACTAAAGACCGTTGAGGAAAGAAGGTAGGGAAGACGGGGTAATAGGAATGTAAAGATGGGGAAAGGAAGGGGAAGGAATGGTGAGGAGGAGGGAGAAAAGGGAAGCAGAGAGAATGATGGGAGGGAATCCATATAAGGGGAGGGTTTGTATTTCTAAGATTCTAACCTCTTACTTGATAAACTTGTCTCCATAACAGTTATCTTTTTTTTTTTTTTTTATGTGTCCGACTCAGGGCATAGGCTCCACAGCCTGCTCTCAAGGCCCAGTAGTCCTCCTACATACCATACTCCTCTCTACATGTCACCACTTCGGCACTAACACCCACCGTCCATATTGAATACATGCTAGGGCTGTCTCATACAGGACTGGTGTATTGGTATTAGCGGGGGTACTTTTATGACATGTCGGCGGGTCATCTGGTAGATCAGGAAAGTGTGCTTTCATGAAATTCAAATCCTTAAACTGTTCCCTGCCCCAGCCGGGATTCGAACCTGGGTCCATCAGGACTGCAAGCCGCCTCTCTACCGATTCAGCCAATCTATGTTATTACAGCTAAGAGTGAGTAAAGCAGCGTGAATCATAATAATAGTACAGTGCATTTAGCCCCCTCTTGGTCGGGACAACTCTGGTATTTGGTCCAACACCCAATGATTGTACGCTGCGTGAGTCATATTAGCCTCATGTTAAAAAAATGATTGCTAGTTAAGTCATCATCCATACCGCTGCGAAGCCATATATATATATATATATATATATATATATATATATATATATATATATATATATATATATATATATATATATATATATATCAGGTTAACCACTAGGCAATGGCCATTATAGTAGATTACCACCACCCACGTTAAATTATCCATGATCACATTATATCACTGACACGCACATCATATTAATGCCAATCTCGCTTAATCCATAGTAATTAAACCATTTTCCATCAGTCACATCCATTATACGAACAGAGATAAATGTACGTCGACTATTCCACTGCTTCTACGTCACACTTAGGTCATTTCCATCACTTTCTCCCATGACGCATCATATCTAAGAGAATAATCTGTGGGTAGAGAACATAATTATACAGCGTCTCTCAACGTAGGAATATGAGCCAGGAGAGGGAATTGAGAAGTAGAAGTTATATACTAGGTGAATTTTTGTGTGTGTGGGCAGAGAACATATCAGACATCTCTTAGTTCAGGAATGTTAGCACGCAGAGGAAAGTGAGTAGGAGAAATATTAGATTCTTTTAGTATCTAAGGAAAATGTAACACACTAAGAATCTCTCTGCTTAGGAACATTAGCCAGCAGGAAGAAATGAAAAGTAAGAGAGATGAAATACTACGTGGACTTTTGGCTTCGACTGCATCATACTGTGAAATAGCACTTTAGGTGACCCGTACTTAACATTCGCGCTGCATGACTCAATCTCAGCAAAGTAAAAATCACCATGCATTAGACAGAACTGCATACTAGAAGTTAGTGGCCGCAACCATGAGACAGTTAATGGTGACAGTATCGACATTCTCAGGCTCCTTAACTCTCACTCAACTGAATAACATTGTTTGGCGTTTGCTGGAATAAACCATCTAAAGTTATCCCGACTATGCGGGTTAGATGAAGTAGGCGTCTCCTCCTGAGCGATTTATTTTACATAATACATTTTAACATTCTCTAGTATGGTATTTATGTCGTTTTATTTTCGACAGTATCCCAAATCTTGAAACGAACGAACTCAATACAAGAATGTATCGAGGTGTAATGTGCCGTGTACGTCTCTGCGGAGGTGTCACAAAGTCTCCATAGCAACTTACCATAAAATCCCAAACAACAGGCTACTTATGTTTACTCCTAACACCCAGAGGTCCTTTATGAATGGAATCGTCTGCCCTGTTGAAGAATAGAATACTTAAACCCTTTAGTCCGATTACTTATTGTTTAGCATATTTTTGCTGCTTCCAGACAATTTTATTCAGCTTCGGAGACTTTTTTAACGGGTGTTAGATATAGCCTTCATTAATCTCTTCATGAACATTATTTAGCAGATGCCACAAAGCGATTTCAGAAACGGAGCAGTGCTTGTCTAATGCCCCCCCCCTTTTTTTTTTTTTTGTCGTTAGATTATAATAGTCATTTATATCGGAAGTCACTGGTTTTCCAGTTATGATACCCCTTTTCTCAGGGATGTCACTGATGGAAAAACGAGTGGTTTATAACACGAATCTATAAAAATCGAACAAAAAAAAAAAAAAAACAGAAAAGTACAACTTCATTGCTGAAATGATAACTGTTTCCTGGCATATATGACTGGATACTTTAGATATTAACTCACCCAGATCCTTGTCAACCTAACCCTTGTACAGTTACAGCCAAACGAGAGATGTTACACTACGCATGTACTTTGCTACCCGAACCCCTGTCTGCTAACGTTTATATTTCACCTCATGCCTGTGAAATTGTAAAGCAGTTTGTAGGCCCTCGTAAAGCTTCCTTCCTGTTTGGAGATGATCCAAAGAACGCGCGTAATACGACAGGTATGATCGCACTGATTTCAAATCCAAGCTGTATCTCATAGGAGGAACGTCCGCCGAGATCGTGGCCCTATCCCCCACCTCAGCGCTCCTTGATGCTGTATCCTCTTATCCCCCTCCCCCCCTCTCGATAGCTATGCCCTCCCCCATGACTCAGCTCGCATTCCACCCTGACGGGCTTTATTCTGCCCGTCTCCATGCAGCTGAACACAGATGGACGAATCCTAACTAACTAACTAATTAACTAGCTGTATTCTGTTTCGCGAGTTATAGCTCTCTGATTGGTAGTAAATTCACAAGCCGAGTGCTGTTTGGTTCTGTTGAATCCTGAGGAAGGCTACTAGTGGGACTGGGTGAAGGTGAAGGACAGTGGGAGGACGTAAGTGCACGCAAATTAGCACATTAAATAATTAACTCTTTAATGTTCACTTGCGTAAAGCCGCTGAAGGTGGCCCTACGCTCATGAGGTCCATCACCCTTTGTTTATTGTTTGGAACTTTGAAATAAACTAAGTATTTTAATAAACTAGTATGTGGTAAGGCTCGAACAAAATGGACTAGACTCCACTGGCTCAGGTACAGTAACAAACCATTTAACTAAAATGGTTTTCCAAATACTGAAACCTAAAACGTTTATGCGAAATCTGAGCCATAAGGAATGTGTCTGCAAAGTTTCATGAAAACAGGTCCTCGTGTCAAGGAGTAGTTGGATAAGCCCTTAAACAGACAGGCAACCGTCCATTACTATATAGATTCTCGACAGAAGTGTTACAGAAGAAAAATGTTTCCAAATGTTCCAATATACTGTAAATATACAGCCTTTCAGAATGCTGGAAATCCATCTGTGGCTTCCGCTATATATTATCCCCCTTCACTGCTAAGGCACACTCCTAAGGTAAAGAGTTGGACGTTACTTAGAACAGTGCAAGATACAGTACATCAACAGGCTGAAGGCCTTAAAACGACATCCTACCAAATATGTTAAGGGAGTGAAAGAGTTTTAATTAATGACCAGCCGCGATAGCGAAGCTGGTATTGTTTTCAGTTTGTCTGTCTGTCTGTGTGTCTGTTAGCACGATAGCTTCACAACCGCTCAAGATATCATAACAAAATTTTACAGGCCTGTAGTAGAGGAAAAAAAAAAAAATCGATTATGAGTTCGAAATTGGTGAAAGTAGGTCAGGGTCTGTGTGTCTGTTAGCACGATAACTTCGCAACCGCTCAAGATATATCACAAAATTTTACAGCTGTGCAGGAGGGATGAAAATCTATGAGTTCGGAATTGGTGAAAGTAGGTCAAGGTCAAGGTCATACTCCGAGCAGCGCTAGATATGTATCGGCTCGCGGCTGGTGTGATTCCTCCCTTGGGGGGACCTGTGGTTTCTTGTTTATTTGTTACTGGTGTTTATTTGTGGTTGTTTGTTCATTACTCAGTTTTTGTATATTTTTACTTTCGCTCTTTAAATGATTTTGTTTATGTATTCCTTGTATTTTTATTGTATATTTTTATTGTCTGTGCTGTTTGATTTTTGTTTCTTGCCCTCGTGCAAAGGCTAGACCAAAACCACACTGTTGTCCGTAAGTGAAGGCAATGTTGGTGTAATGGCTGTGTTATTCATTAAATTTTATTACGCACAATAACTGACACTGCAACGTTATGGTACGAGAGGACATTAGGAGGCGGAGGAGGGAGAATGCCGGAGGATGAGGAGGAGAAGGAAAGGAGAGGAGGGAGAAGGAAAATGAGGGAAGGAACAAATGGGTGAGAGGAAGGGATATAGAGATAAATGATGATGGTAATGATGATGCTACTGATAATGAAAGTGGTGATGAGCAGTGATGGTGTTAATGCTGATAAAAATTTATGGTAATGGTGTTTATAGTAGTGATTATGATGTTGATGATGATGATGAGGAGGAGGACGAGGAGGAGGAAGAAGAGGAAAGTGGAGAAGGATAGGAAGTGGGAGAACAGAAGGAGGGAAGGACGGAGAGGAAAGGTAAGAATGGAGGAGAAGACAAAGAAGGGGAAACGAGCATGGAGAAGGAAAAGGAGAGGAAACAGGAGAGGAAATATTTTTTTTTTCTATTTTCCTCAGCTCCTCGTGTCATCTTTATGTTCTCTTCTTTCGTCACCCCTCCTTCTTTCCTCTGCTTCACTTTCCATTTTTCCCTCCCCTCCCTATCTTTTATTTTCCTATGATTTCTTCTCACCATTTCCCCTCCTTTTCTCTCTCCCTTTCGCCTTTCCCTTCTCTCCTTAGCTTTCCATTTGTGTTCTCTATTTTTTTCTCCTTGTATTCTTTTTTTTTATCTTTTCTAGTTTTCTTCTTTTGGTTTTTAAATAAATGTTATTTCCATCTATTTATTGTTTTTTTGTCGTCCATTCTTGTAACATTTTTTCCCTCGTACATTTGCTTCTGTCATCTTCTCATCGTCTCTCGTCGTTCCTCCTTGTCTTCTCTCTCTGATGTCGCTTTAACTTTTCTTTCCTCCCAACTCTCTCTCTCTCTCTCTCTCTCTCTCTCTCTCCCAAAATTATCTATCCGTTAATCCACCTATTATCTATTTTTATCAATCGATCAATCTACTGCCTCTACCATTATTTTTCTCGGTAATACTGGGAAAAATTCATTATACGGTTAATGAAAAACAGAACGAAGTACCTCTATTCTTTTTCCAATTTCGTTCTAATCTTGAAGCAGAATTCCAGACTCAAAAAATGGAAACATTTCCATATTTTAAAAAACTGTTCGGATCAGTCCCTTATTAACATACATATTATACACTTGATTTTTTTGTGAGACCTTTTGAGACCCAAGTATAAGCTTTTACCCATACTGGATTTAACTACAGTACTATATTCTTACTATCCCTCTGTTGTTGTCACCATTATTTGTCGTCATCATCATCATCATCATATTCATATCCTTCTCCCAGTGTTAACGTAACTCACCACATTCCATCCCAAAACAGTCTACCCTAACCTAGCCTAACCTACCCCAACATAACTAAATGCAGTCCAATTCCCCCTCCCCCCCCAAAAAAAAAAAAAAAAAAAAATGCCATCTTCATCTATCCAGACCCAAGCTTACATACCCTTCTCTACTTTACCCTACCTAGTGCTTACCTAACCTATCCTAAACCAACCCAACCCAACTCAATTCAGCCTACCCTACCCTACCCTATCAGCCTATTACCATACCCCTTGTGAACAGCAGGATACATGACTCTTACCATGAAGCCGCAGCCTGTAAAAAGGAAAAGGAAATGAAAATGTCAATGGCTAATCTGATAAATTATGTTGTTTGATTAAATAATAATGGTAGTCATGACTTAATCCACTCAAACGACGTAAGAAACGATTAGCAAAATTATTTACTAGAACGATATCTAATTGGAATACCTATTATGTCCATCTTAGTTATACCGGTATCCGTGTATCATCCAGTCATGTATATTGCTCCACCAGGAGCGTAGGGGCACGAAACGTGTTTTTTTTTGTCTTCGGGTACACTTAGTCATCCATTCATATTGGCAATGTCGGAGAGAGTTCAGCGAGAAATTATTCGGCAACGTCACGCCTTCGCTCGGGAATTGATGAAACAATTCGGCTAATCGAGCCAAAAAATAAATAAAAAATGCTGTGTTTTGACATTAAACCAAACTATAAATAATCAACTTAAGCCTAACCTAAAGTTACCCTACGATAATACCTTATTCTGTGTGGGGGGTGCGGATGACGAGAGTGGGACATGCAGAATCTTTTCTCGATGCACTTGATACGACGCTACTTCTATTATTGGATGACAAATTATCTATCAGTCCATTGCCAGACGCCTTAATCTCGTACGGGGTGGCCACAAACAAATCGCCTCCATGTCGCCCTGTCTCCGGCCATTTTATGCCCTGCTCTCTCATATACCTCTCCACTCCAATCCTCCATCTCATCTTTGGCCTCCCCCTCCTTCTCCCCCCCTCCAACCAACTCACATACACTCTCCTCTCCTCGCCAATCTCTCCCTGTCCATTCTCTCCACATGGCCAAACCCCTTGTGTGTTTCTCCTAACGTTTCCTATCACATCCACATCGACACCACAATGCTCCTTCACTTTTTCATTTGGCAGTCTGTCTCTCCGTGTGACTCCACAGGCTCCTCTCAAATAACTCATTTCCACAGCTGTCACTCTTGACTTCTGTCCCTCCAACAAGATCCAAGCTTCACATCCATACGTTAGAGTTAGTGTCACAATACTGTCATGCAGAAATTATTTCACTTCCATGCTCACTTCCCTGTTTCTTATCACTGCTTTCAAGGAATCAGCAACTTTTCTTCCTTGTTGTACCCTTTTAAGCACTTCACCCTCCAAACTTCCATCCTTACTCATCACACTACCTAAGTACTGTACATAAAGGCATTCACATTTTCTGTTTCCTCATCATCCAACCTCACTGTACATTCACTGGCTTCACTTCTCTCGAAGACCATAACATTACTCTTCTTTACCTTCATCTTTAGATTCCGTTTCTTACACACTCTCCCAAACTCATCCACCAAGCCTTGCAGCTCCCCTTCGTCTTCACTTGAAAACACATTATCATCTGCAAACAACAGTACAGGGAGTTTCCAAATACTGCCCTCTCTCACTAGGGCTGCTCCAACATCCACTGCCCTTCCTTGTATCTGTTTTAAAACCCCATCCATATACAGATTGAACAATCACTGACGTGACACATTCTTGCTCCAATCCAGCCTTCAAATAGAATGATTCACTCAGTTCACTCTCCACACGCACTGCAGCCTTAGCACCCTCACACTTACTCTTCACGGCCTTCAACAATTTCCCATCTACTCCACATATTCTTAATACTTTCCATAACCCTTGTCTATCCACCTTGTCATATGCTTTCTCCAAATCCATGAGGTCCCATACAACTTCTTTTCCTTCTCTAGAAACTTTTCCACTGAAGATCTAAGAATGAATCTGCACAACCTCTTCCCTTCCTAATACCTCCCTGTTCTTCTCTAACTAATTCCTCTGTTATTTCCCAAACTCTGTCAATAAGTAACCTACCATATACTCTTCCTTTTACACTTAGAAGACAAATGCCCCTGTGATTACCACACTTCTTTTTCCCCCTTTCCTTTGTGCAGAGGAAAAATTATACCTGACTTCCAATCCTCCAGGACTCTACCTTCCTCCCAGGCCAATCTGCACATCTTCCACATCCATTGTACTAGTATCTCTCTCCCATGATTCAACGTTTCACCACACACTTCATCAATTCCTGGGGCTTTCCCCATTTTAACTTTCTTCATTGCTTCCACAACGTCCATCCTACTGATTTCTTCCTCTCCTCTCACATCCCTCCTTCTCCCAGTCATTCCCCAGCCACTTATACTGGCTTTACTTTCATTCTCTATGTTCAACAATTCCTTAAAGTGTTCGCTCCATCTGCTCACTTTTTCTCCCTTCTCCACCAGTAATCTACCATTTTTATCTTTCATTCTCCAACTAACTTCTTTGGTACCCTGTCTAACTCTCTCTACCTGTTTCCAGAACAGTTTCTTACATTCCCTCCACTTTACACTCAAATTCCTTCCAAATTCCTCATCCACTCTCTTCTTACTCTGTCTTACAAATCTTTTCACCTCTCTCTACCTCTCTACATTTAACTCTCTCTTCCGTCTCTCAGCTTCATCCACGCCCCTGTTTCTCATCACTCACTATATGCTTTCTACTTGTGCCACAGCCTGTCTCACCTCTTCATTCCACCGTGCTGTTCCCTGCACCCCATTTCGTCTTCTCTTCATCCCACACACCACCTCACATGCTGCAGTTTCTTCTGTGAATATCTTGCACACACTTTCCGCATCCCCCGTCTGCTCCAATCCATATTTACCCAGTCGCTCCTCCACTTCCCTCTTATATTCTGCCTTTTTTCCATCCTCTTGTAACCTTTCCACACTCCTTGCATGAACTACTTCCTCCTGTCTCTCCCTTCTTTTATTTCTCCATTTCATTTGGACTTCAGTGGTGGTGGTCAGAAAGTTCACTTCCCCAGCCTCTATATATTCTTGCATCCATCACACACTTTCCCATTTTTTCTTCCACACACACAATCATTATCTTCCGTTTATTCAGTTCACCATCCACCCTTCTCATTACTCGCCACGTATACCTATGGATAATTTTGTGCCTAAAGAAGGTATTGGCTATCACCAACCCCCTCCTGGTACAAATGTCCGCTAAAGCACTGTCATTATACCTGCACTGCCATTATAAAGCACTGCAATTATACCTGGAAAAAAAAAAGTCGTGCACGGGGGCGAGATTATTTCGGTCATTGAAGATAAGGAAGACCAGTCACTTCTCCCTGAGCGGCATTATGTGATCAATAAACCCGAACAACGTCTTGGATGCAATCTCCATATGACATATCCATCTGGAGTGCCTAGCCCACAAGACCACCAGGTGTCTGTTTGGCCACATGGTTACCACCCATTATAGTGAATGGTTTCCTGGGCTATAGGAAACCATTTGGCCTGTCACTCAGTGTAGACTCCTCTGAAGCCAGCACTGCATCAAGTAAATGGATGGCGAGTGTAGTGCCCGGAAGTGATAATGAGTTGTATCTAGTATATTTTATATGACCAAAAGTTCGGTTAAGTGAGAGAGTGTGGCCGAGGCATGGCTGTTACCATGCGGACGTTATCAGAACAGATTAATTACCTAGTTGCTAGGTCACTTTTTTTTTTTCCTACTGTAATTTACTAGTATTAGGTCTCTTTATAATATAAAACTCGAGTGAGATGGGAACATATGCCTTTGGTCACGTGATCCAGCATAATGTATGCGTGGGGAAAGTGATGTAAAGCACGATGATTTATAATGTTTTTCGATGGAAGGGTATAGAGAAAGAAGTGTTGCTGAGTAATTATTGCAACTAGAGAATGTTATTTTTTTTGAGTAATCGATTGTAAGGGGAAAGACATCACACTAAGTCTACCACGAGCCTGTAATAATTAAAATGTTAAACTACGTACGCCGTCATCCCCCCCTCCCCTTTTGGCATCACGCAGTTTGGCGTGTCTCACTCGCTCACCGGCCGTGATAGACGGCAGGTGGTTGGTACTGTTGTCATCCTCCTCCCGCCCCCCCTCCAAGGAATTCTGTAAGTAATTTAGTATTAATATTATGTCTGATATGTTGAAGCGCGAATAGTGATATCCCACAAGTGATAATAGTGACGAAATAGAGAAACAGACTCGAGTAGAGTCAAGTGTTGTCATTCCTCAGGGAGTGTAACGGTGACGCCATTAGCCTTTGGAGAAGCAAGACCTGTGTTCCCGCTCGCCTCCCCTACATTTTTGAGCTGGATAGTGAGGTATTTCCCATATATTTGTACTGTATAGTATTATTTAGTAACTGGAGTACGAGAATGCTAGCTAGTTCTGTCTGAGCCTCAGATAAATGTGTGATTTTTGTAGGCCAAGTATCAGGCGCCCAGAGACTGTGAATTATTTATTATTGTGTTGAAATGACTTGGTAATTCAGTACTTATTAGGGCTAAGTTGTGAGTAAATGTTCACATAGTTACTTTGTGAGGCACAATGATATTGATACAGTGATGATTTTCATGGTTAGAGTTACAATTATTCATGCTTACTGTATTTGTTATAGTACAAATTTGTTGGATGTGGTTGAGAAGATTAGGAGAAATACACTGAGGTGGTTTGGACATGTGAAGAGAATGGAGAATGAAAGACTGACTAAGAGGGTGTATGTAGGTGAGGTGGAGGGAGGGAGAGGGAGAGGTAGACCGAGGATGAGGTGGAGGGATGGAGTTGAGAGGTATATGAGGGAGGGGGGGTGAGTTGGGGGGAGGGTAGTCAAATGGTGGGTGACAGAGCGACTTGGAGGCGTTTTGTCTGCAGCCACCCTTTGCGGGATTAGGGCGTCGGGCTATAGATAGATAGAGAGATAGACTTTTTCTTCCATGTTATCCCTACAATAAGTATTACTTTGAGCAGACCTATGTGTCTGTAGTGCCATGTGTTATTCTGTTATTACTTGAGATGCCAAGTGTTGTAACTCTTGTTTCTTTATTATGAGACCTTCCTGATCATGTGAAGGGATTACTTGCATTGGGAAGGATAGTTATTCATTATACATATTAACTACTAGCGGGTCCAAGTGTGGAGGTTGAAGTACCAGTGGGTCAAAGTCCAAGTGTGGAGGTCTAAGTACCAGTGAGAATCCAAGTCCAGGCGTGGAGGTCGAAGTCCCAGTGAATCAAGGTCCCAGTGTGGAAGTTAAGGTCGGGAGTGGCAGACGACTGGACCAGTGAAATTTGTGCTCAGGGACGATTATGAAGAAACACATTGGATTGGGTCAGAGGAGCCTGCTAATGGGAGTGAGTGTCCATCAATCTGAGTTCCTGACCATTCCAGGACACATTGGTCATCAATAGTGACTTGTTTTCTGCCCCTTTTGACCATGTAAAAGTCTGGATCGCAGAGGTGACAGTACAAGTGGTGGCACAGCGTTGGGATGACCTATTAATGTGAGGGTAATTTAACTTGAAATTAAGGTAATAGCTCATCCCCTAGTTCTCAAAGGGATATGTACTTACCATTATATGTAGATTTATAAGGTATGTGAATTTGTAGTGTGTACTATTTTGATGTTGCAGTTGAGCATTCACCTCCTGGGGTTGCTCAAGTTGCAGTTAGGGCATTTTATTAGTTGAGCATTCACCTCCAGGGGTTGCTCAAGTTGCAGTTGGGGCATTTTCGTAGTTGAGCATTCACCTCCTGGGGTTGCTCACGTTTGTTTAATTCATGATGGAGTCCCGTGTTGAAAAATTGATTGACATTGAAGCTGAAATGCCTGAGGGAGTAGAGGTGAAACAGGAACCCTCCGCAATTGATGAGTGTTTTGAGCGTATTAGAGCTTTGGAGGACATGCTTGGCCCACCCGGACTCACCCCGACCAAGGTTGGAGGTCCATCACAGTATACTCCTGTTAAGTCTGGAAATCCATTTAGTCAACTCCACAGTGGTCAAATTTGCCTGTAGGAGGTATGCAGAGCTATCAGGGAAATTCGGTAGTACTAGAGTGTAAGATCCCGGAGACTGCCTGAGAGGTTACAGTACATGTAGATGATGGGTGTATGGTGTATATATTGTATATACTCTTTTTTTTTTTTTTTCTCTGAACACATCTTGTCCTTGCTTTAAGTGGCTGTGAACATGGAGTCGGGTATGCCCTTCCAGGTCTCTCCGGACTGTACCTTCATATTTATCTTTTCTACCAGTACCTATGATTACAACGTTGTAAGTTTGGGTTGATTAATAGGGCTGAGTAGTTATTTAGGGTATGTCCAGCTCTTGGAGAGATGAGACGTGGAAGCTGCGTGTTGTCAAATCGAGTCCACGTTGGTGTATAGACCGTCGTTCTTGCCTTACCCCGATTCTTTTTTTTCTTTAGGTTAGATTGTTAGGCTTAGTTAGGGATAATGAGATCTCACAGTTAGGACTTTAATTTTTTTTTTTTTCTCAGAGTTAGGGAACTGTACATGTGAGGGGCAGTTCTACCTGAAGGTCTCCACCTGGAGGTTTCCTACTTGCTTTGAGAACCTCGAGCACTGAGTGTATGTAATACCCAAACTGCAGTATAGGATTGCTCAGAGAGAGAGGGGAAGTTTCCAGTTTCTCTATAGGGCTTGGAGAAGTTGAACTATGGGGCTCTTGCATGTTAGGAGAGGTTGGTAGGTTTTGTTCAGTCTCTCTGGACAGAACGCAGTGGAGCGACTTGTGTTACTCTTAACTAAGCACAAAGTTTCTCCGGGTAGCAGGACATTCTCCTTGTGAGTAATATGCCTGGTGAGTGGCATACGTCGTCAGTTGCATATAGTGAGTAGCGGGAGAAAATTTACTCGTCGTAGAGGATTTTTTTTTGTGGACATGATAGCCGCCGACTGTTCTCGAGCATGGAGCTTATCTAATATCCCACACTCGCAGTATAGGACACGTTGGCTGGTGTTTTGGAGGTGTGTAGATTGGTTTCCCATCACGAGCAAGGAGCATGTGAAACACTCCACAGTAGCAGTATTGAGGGACACTGGTCAAGTAAATGAACTTACGTACCGTGTGTGTTAAGTATGGGTACTGGGTATTTCTGAGGAGTACGGGTACAGTCGCCCGAACTTTTGGTCTTCCCTAATTGTGGGCGGATGTAGTGCCCAGAAGTGATAATGAGTTGTATCTAGTTTATTTTATATGACCAAAAGTTCGGTTGAGAGAGTGTGGCCGAGGCATGGCTGTTACCATGCGGACGTTATCAGAACATAGATTAATTACCTAGTTGCTAAGTCACTTTTTTTTTTCCTACTGTAATTTACTAGTATTAAGTCTATAATATAAAACTCGAGTGAGATGGGAACATATGCCTTTGGTCACGTGATCCAGCATAATGTATGCGTGGGGAAAGTGATGTAAAGCACGATGATTTATAATGTTTTTCGATGGAAGGGTATAGAGAAAGAAGTGTTGCTGAGTAATTATTGCAACTAGAGAATGTTATTTTTTTTTAGTAATCGATTGTAAGGGGAAAGACATCACACTGAGTCTACCACGAGCCTGTAATAATTAAAATGTTAAACTACGTACGCCGTCATCCCCGCCTCCCCTTTTGGCATCACGCAGTTGGCCTGTCTCACTCGCTCACCGGCTGTGATAGACGGCAGGTGGTTGGTACTGTTGTCATCCTCCTCCCGCCCCCCCTCCAAGGAATTCTGTAAGTAATTTAGTATTAATATTATGTCTGATATGTTGAAGCGCAAATAGTGATGTCCCACGAGTGATAATAGTGACGAAATGGAGAAACAGACTCGGGTAGAGTCAAGTGTTGTCATTCCTCAGGGAGTGTAACGGTGACGCCATTAGCCTTTGGAGAAGCAAGACCTGTGTTCCCGCTCACCTCCCCTACATTTTTGAGCTGGATAGTGAGGTATTTCCCATATATTTGTACTGTATAGTATTATTATTTAGTAACTGGAGTACGAGAATGCTAGCTAGTTCTGTCTGAGCCTCAGATAAATGTGTGATTTTTGTAGGCCAAGTATCAGGTGCCCAGAGACTGTGAATTATTTGTTATTGTGTTGAAATGACTTAGTAATTCAGTACTTATTAGGGCTATGTTGTGAGTAAACGTGCACATAGTTACTTTGTGAGGCACAATGATATCGATACAGTGATGATTTTCATGGTTAGAGTTACAGTTATTCATGCTTACTGTATTTGTTATAGTACTTTTTCTTCCATGTTATCTCTACAATAAGTATTACTTTGAGCAGACCTATGTGTCTGTAGTGCCATGTGTTATTCTGTTATTACTTGAGATGCCACGTGTTGTAACTCATGTTTCTTTATTATGAGACCTTCCTGATAATGTGAAGGGATTACTTGCATTGGGAAGAATAGTTATTCGTTATACATATTAACTACTAGCGGGTCCAAGTGTGGAGGTTGAAGTACCAGTGGGTCAAAGTCCAAGTGTGGAGGTCTAGGTACCAGTGAGAATCCAAGTCCAGGCGTGGAGGTCGAAGTCCCAGTGAATCAAGGTCCCAGTGTGGAAGTTAAGATCGGGAGTGGCAGAGGACTGGACCAGTGAAATTTGTGCTCAGGGACGATTATGAAGAAACACATTGGACCGGGATAGAGGAGCTAAGTTTTGTGGTTTTGATATTAGGACTATATAGAGATATATTTTTCGAACAATGTGCCGACTGATTCATGTTTAATCTGTAAAGCAAGTAGCTGGGGATGATTTCTACTTTTTGGTCTTGTTAATACACATTCCCTCCCACTCGAACTTTATTGTTTGTATAACCCTTGAGAACTGGTGGTATAGAGCTTACCTATTTTGCAACTTAGAAGCATTCTGAGAATCTGCGAAGGTCGGGCTTGGGTTGGCCTAGTTGGAGACTGGCCCAGTTATTTAGGCATGCTACCATTCTTAACTTGACCACTTGAAATATAATAAACGCAACCAAAGAGGCCACTAATGGGAGAGAGTCTCCATCAATCTGAGTTCCTGACCGTTCCAGCACACATTGGTCATCAATAGTGACTTGTTTTCTGCCCCTTTTGACCATGTAAAAGTCTGGATCGCAGAAGTGACAGTACACGAGCATTCTAGCCTATTGGTACTACATCTTGTTGCATTTCAGGATAACAGATAAACTGGTAATCTTCTCATGGTGGGGAAATTTTCAAATATTTATTGCTGTATTTCATTCATCATTTTACATCAGTGTATTATTAAGACTGTATTCAACACGGCATAGGAGGCTTTTTAACATTGCTAACTTAGCAATTTATTTTGCTTATTTCACTTTAACATTCTCATATATGTTATTAATATAATTTTAATATCTACTGTACACTAGTTTTCATCCGATACTTGCAAGATGATACTGAGGTATATTATACAGATTAAATCACTTAGGAACAGTTGTCAAGAAATCCCCAAAGCTACTTAGAATACTACCCTTACTGATGTGGGTGGGACATTTCCAAGCATGTATTGCTGTATTGCACATATTATTTCAGTATGTATCAAAGGAACAACTCTTATTTCCATCTGAAGAAAATATACAACAGAGGAAACAACAAAAATCCTATCTCAACTAATGGATGTCTCATTTGGTTTGATATTTCCACCATGTATTCATCAGATATTTTTGTGGGAAAAGATGTTACTGATGAACTAGCTCAACACCCCCTCTGTCTGTCATTGGTGCACTGAAGTTCCTGTGGGAGAAATCAGTCAGAAAATAGATACAGTACCACTTGTAGATGGTGGTAAATAGGCTGATATGGGAAAATAGGCAGGTTTAGAAAAAGGTAGATTGGGAAGATGGGTAGGCTGGGAAATTCGTAGATTAGACTGTATGGGAAAAGGGTAGATGAGAAAAAGTGAAAAATAGGGAAAAGGGTAGACCTGAAAATCGGTAGATAGGGAAAAGGGTAGATGCAAAAATAGGTAGACGGGGAAAAAGTAGATGACAATGGGTAGGTGTGAAAATAGGTTGATGGGGAAAATGGGTAGATAAGGAAAACAGGTTGGTGGGAAAAAACGTAATGGGGAAAATGGTATATAGGGAAAATATATACAGGGAAACATATGTACAAGGAAAATGGTATATAGGGAAAATATATACGGGGAAACATATATACAGGGAAACAGGTACGTGGTGACTAGAGCAGTGTTCACTTTATTTGCTGGACCCATGTCGATAGACATGATTATTGAATATTTCCCACAATTCTTTAATGTTATCTATCTGTAGTAACTTAATCCAGTTTGTACTGGAAATTTCTTTTCTCATTTTATCGATGTTAGCCTTTTTAAAGTTAGGAATAGAAAGTTTTACAGTTGATGTCTGTTTCAAGTCTAATGGTATTATGATCACTGCTTATAGAATTGTTACCAATATCACATATATTTTTTAGATCACTGACTGTTGCTAGGGAAATGTCGAGAATATTATTACCATGCATTGGCATATTCACTGCCTGACTTAAAAATGCATCATCTAGCAGCTCTAACAACATGTTCCCTTCTATGTCAATACACAAATTTTTCCAGCTGATGTTCATATTATTGAAGTTCCCCCAAATAAATGCAATTCTTATTTTTTACTGATTTTATTTTGATGTACAGTGTAATATAATATTCCTTGCCTAACCTGGGCAGTCTGCATTTTACACTGAAAAGAATGGGTTTATTGTTCTCTGTGAAAGTTTCAAGATATGTTTGAACATTCAGTTTACTAATCTGTACTGCATTTAAGTGGTTCTTAATATATATTGGAACTCCCCTGCCAGTTTTGTATTTTTCAATTATTTCATTGTTTTGTAGCAATACATCTGAAATAAGTTGCTTGTCACGAGGGTTTAACCATGATTCTTTAAACCATCCCATCTGGGTGACATGTATACAGGTCCTCCCAGCGCCGTCCGGGGGTCATGTATACATGATATATTGTAGTAATTCATGCCCTTGTTTGAATATTCAACTGGTTATTTCCACCACATGCAGCCACTGGCAACCCTCCAGTATGCATCCCAGTCACGCTCCAGTTGCCTGCATACATCCATCATGGATAGACCTATGCAAAAATTCTTCCTGTGTCTGGACCCGCAGGTGACCGCCTGTGACTGCAGACTTCAACACCAATGAAGTCAAAAGGCCCTAAATGGAAAGGCCTTATTGATAACACGATAGGGAGGGAGTTGGATCTGCCATTATCACCAATAGTGAAAAGTGACTCCTTCTCTGAGAAAAATGACATCGCCATGCTGAGCGTGGAAATGTGCACATCAGAGGAGGAGAGTGACTGTGAGATCTCCACTGTGTGGTGATATTTTCTCTCTGCACGATCATCAGCCTTTTCTGATGATGAAGTAAAGTCAGATGTTATTGGTGATCCTGCAGACGGAGATATTCACACAGTGGAGAAGGTGGAAGGGGAGAAGGTAGACAGCAAAGAAAGGGAGGAGGTGGAGGATGAGGGGAAGAGGAAATGCCGCAAGCTGAGCCACTCACCAGAGCGGCCTACCATGGAAATTTCCACCCATTCTCCATCAACACTACCCTCTCCTATAATAGCCTTCATCTGTACCAACATCACTATGTGCCTCACCATGCTGGCCAGCCTCACTACATGCCTCGCCATGCCGGCCTGCCGCACCACGTGGCTCGTCACACTGGCCTGCCTCACCACGTGGCTCACCATGCCAGCCTGCCTCACCACATGCCTTACCACACTGGCCTGCCTCACTACGTGCCTCACTGCACAGGCCTGCCTCACTATGTGCCTCACCACACTGGCCTGCCTCACGACACGCCTCGCCACGCTGGCCTGCCTCACCACACAGGTCGCCATGCCAGCCTGCCTCACCATGTGCCTTATCACCACAACCAAGTATGCTGGGCTATGTTGGTGCAGGTGCACGCCGGCTGGCATGTGCCCACCCATGCCTATGACCATCGCATCACCACCACGATCACCGTCACTAGCATCATCACCATCACCTGCCTCATCTAGTGGTGAGTCGGTGGACTTGCCACCACGCTGCCATGCTAGGGGCCGTGGCAGGGAATGGGGCAAGCCACATGCACGGCAAAGGTGGCCAGATTGGAAACGTTTGCATGGAAGGAGGGGAAGGGGTTTCAGCCCGAGGTAGCTATGATTGATGACACAAACGCAGGTGTGCAGCCAGAATTCCCCTGTAATTGATCTTCTTCCGCAGTGGAATTCTTCCTTGCTTTTTCACAACAGCAGTGATGGAATTCATTGTGCAAGAAGTGAATACATTCAGGGAATTCTGCTGCAATTGGGCTGAAACCTTGCACCTACAGTAAGAGAGAGTGCAAAGATGAAAGAATGGACTGTGACAAATGTTAGCGAGATGTATGTTTGGCTAGCATTGACTATGTTGATGACTCATGTAAGAAAGCACAATATGATATTGCAGCTACCCCCATATTTGGCAAGTATATGCCACGGGACCTGTACCTTGACATCCTCAGGTACCTGCATTTCTCCACCAATATGGGCCCGAATCCGAATGATAGACTGTGGAAGATTTGCTCAATTCTGAAAATGATGAAGGAAAAATTCTGATCCTTTTTCAGGCCATTCCAGAACGTTGTTATCAATGAGTTGCTTGTTCTGTTCAGGGGATGTCTTGCCTTCATTCAGTACGTTCCCTCAAAGAGACATTGTTTCGGAATAACTTTTTTGTGTGTGATTGCAAGACTGGGTACGTGTTAGATAATTGTGTATATAGCAAGCGATGCGGTGTTGTCAAAGGACGATCCCCATGGCTTCTCTGACTCAGTTGTCAAGAAGCTGATGGACAGGTATTCAGTGGCAACCTTATCTTATTCGCTGATAATCATTACACGGCACCAAGTCTTGCACAGTACCTGCAAGAACACAAAATTGGATCGTGTGGCACTGTCCGTGCAAAGAGGAAGCACTGGCCACTCTTTCCCAAGGGCACTGTGAAGGGGGAGTGCAGGACCTTCAAATCAGGTAAACTCCTTGCAATCCACTGGGATGATAAGAGAAAGGTAAATGTTTCTCCATGGTCCATGAAGGTAAGTTGATTGCCATAGGCAAGGTCAATAAGAGAATGAGGTAGCCACTCTTCAAGCCTGATGCCATTATCGACTATAACGTGAACATGCGACTCGTCGATAAATCTGATATGCAGATCGGCAACATTGACAGTCTAAGGAGGTGCTCTAAGTGGTATAAAATGGTATTCCTACATGTACTGGGCATCTATGTACTGAATGCCTTCATTCTGTATAAGGACGTTACACAGATCAGCACATCCCTGAGACAGTTTGAGATGGATGTAATTAACGGCCTTCTGAAGAGATATTTCGCCAGTGGCTTCTTCAGGGATACTCCTGAAGAAGCCACAGGCGAAACTAGTCAGGAATAAGGCTCACCTCTATTTCATACTTGTTTCCTTCCACCTCCTTCCCAATAATAATAATAATAATAATAATAATAATAATAATCTATCTATCTATCTATTGCCAGATGCCTTAATCCCATATGGGGTGGCCACAAACAAATCGTCTCCACGTCACCCTGTCCCACGCCGTTTCACTGCCCTGCTCCCAGCTCACACCCCCTTCCCTCATATACTTCTCCACTCCATCCCTCCATCTCATCCTTGGTTTCACCCTCCCTCTCTCCCCCTCCACCTCACTCACATACACTCTCCTCCTCAGTCTCTCACTCTCCATTCCCCCCACATGGCCAAACCACATCAGTGTGTTTCTCCTAACACTTCCTATCACATCCACATCCACACCACAACGCTCCATCACATCCTCATTTGTCAGTGACTCCACATGACTCCTCTCAAATAATTCATTTCCACAGCTCTCACTCTTGACTTCTGTCCCTCCAATAAGGTCCAAGCTTCACTTCCATACGTTAGAGTTGGTATCACAATACTGTTATGTAGTAACTTTTTCATTTCCATGCTCACTTCCCTATTTCTTATCACTGCTTTCATGAAACCAGCAACCTTTCTTCCTTGTTGTACCATTTCAAGCACTTCACCCTCAAAACTTCCATCCTGACTCATCACATTGCCCAAGCACTTAAATGTACTCACATTTTCCATTTCCTCCTCATTCAACCTCACTGTACATTCACTGATTGAACAACAACAACAACAACAACAACAATAATAATAATAATAATAATAAGCAGCAGCAGAAGTAGCAGGAGCGCCAGAATCAGTACCAGTACTAGCATTACCACTACCAGGAAGAGCAGCATTAGCATCATCATCATCATCATCAGCAGCAGCAGCACCAGCAGTAGCAGCAGCATCAGTAGCAGCAACAATACCAGCAGTAGCAGCAACAGTACCAGTAGTAGCAGCACCACCACCACCATTAGCACTAGCAGTAGTGATAGCAGCAGAAGCAGGAGCAACAGCAATACCAAAAGCAGCAGCAGCAGAAGGAGCAGCAGCACCAGGACCAGCAGCAGTAGCACAACCACCACCGGCACCTCCATCGTCAACAGCATCACCACCATTTCCATCACAAGCAGCAAAATCAGTAGTCCCACTACCAGAACCAGAACCAGTAGCACAAGCAGCACTAGCTCTAGGACCAGACCTACAAGCAGCACCAGCCCTCCCAGAACAGGATCAGTACCATCACTGTCCAAAGCACCAATGCCAAAACAAGCCCCAGTAGCAGCAGCAGCAGTAGCACCACCATCACCACCAGAATCAGAACCAGAGCCACAAGCACCACCATCATTACCAGTACTAGCAATGCCAGCACCAATACCAGCAACACCAGTACAAGCACCATCACCACCACCACCACCACCACCAGTACTAGCAATATCATCAACAGTACCAGCAACATCACCACAAACACCACCACCAACACCACCCCACCACCACCAGTACCAGCAATACCACCACCTGTATTAGCAACACCATCACCAGTACCAGCAACACCAGAACCAGCAACACCTCCAGCCCATGTACCAGCACAGCCACCAGTATCAGCACTAGCACCAGTAACTCCAGTAGCTTTAGCATCAGACCAGCAAACCACTAGAACCAGCACCAACAAAACCAGCAGCATGACCACCAGCATCAGCACCTACATCATTACCGCATCATTAACAAGAGCAACAGCACCAGCACGAGCAACAGCACCAGCACGAGAACCAGCACCAGCACAACTAAAATTACCAGCTCCAGCAACAGAAGTAGGACCAGCACCAATACTATGAACAGCAGCACAAGGAACACCAACAGCACCAGCCAGCACCACCACCACTACCACCACCATGAACAACAATGCCAGCACCAGCACCAGCACAACCCCCGTCACAAGCAAAACCACCTCCACCTGCACCAGCACCACCAGCAGAAATACAAGCAATAGCACCATCACCACCACCACTGCCACCACCACGACCAGCAGCAGCAACAGCAGCACCACCAGCACCAACACCACCACCAAAAGAACCTGTGCCATCAGCACCAGCACCACCATAACCAACAACAGCAGCACCAGCACCACCATGTGTAGCACTATCGTCAGCAGCACCACCACCACCATCAGTAGCACCAGCACCAGTAGAACAGCAGCACTGTCATCATCATCATCATCATCATCATCATCATCAGCAGCAGCAGCAGCAACAGCACCACCACCACCACCACCACCACCACCACCACCACCACCACCACCTCCTCCTCCTCCTCCTCCTCCTCCTCCTCCTCCAGCAGCACCATTACCACGACCAGCAGCAGCAACAGCAGCAGCAATAACACCAGCACCACTATCACCACCACCAGACCCAGCGACACCAGCAGCTGTAGTAGCACCAGCAGCAGTAGCACCAGCACCAGCAAAAATAGGAAGACGTAGAACCACAGCAGCTCCAGCACCGATAGCAAAAGGTAGAACCACCAGGTGCACCAATACTAACAACAAGAAACAGAACCACGAGCAGCACCAACATTAAAAGCAAGAGATAGAGCCACCAACACTAACAGCAAAAGATAGAGCCACCACCATCACCAACACTAATAGCAAGAGGTAGCACCACCAGCAGCACCAACACTAACAGCAAGAGGTAAAACCACAGTAGCTCCAACACTCATAGCAAAAGGTAGAACCACGAGCAGCACCAACACTAATAGCAAGAAGCAGAACCACAAGCAGTACCAACACTAAAGGCAAGAGGTAGAACCACCAGCAGCACCAACATTAATAGCAAGAGGTAGAACCACCAGCAGCACCAACACTAATAGCAAGAGGTAGAACCACCAGCAGCACCAACACTAATAGCAAGAGGTAGAACCACCAGCAGCACCAACACTAATAGCAAGAGGTAGAACCACCAGCAGCACCAACACTAATAGCAAGAGGTAGAACCACCAGCAGCACTGGCACTGATAGCATGAGGTAGAACCACCAGCAGCACCAACACTAATGGCAAGTGGTAGAACCAGCATCAGCATCAGCACCACAAGCACCAGCAGGAGCACCACCATCACCACCAGCAGCACCACAACCATCACCAGCCGCAACACAAACACCAGAAGCACCAGCACCATGACCAACATCACTGCTGTCACCACCACCAGCAGCGGCACCAGCAACACCAGTACCACAACCACCACCACCACCAACAACAACAACAGCATCAGCACGACCAACAACAGCACCGGCACCAGAATGAGCAGTACCAGCATCAGCATCAATATCAACTTCAGCAGGAACACCAGCACCAGAATGAGCAGTACCAGCACCACCAACAGCACTAGGACCAGCACCTACAGCAGAAGCACCAGCAATGCCAGCATCACCACTACCACCAGCAACACCATCAGCAATAACACCAGCACACCAGCACCACCACCACCAACAACACCATCACCATCACCACCACCACCAGTACCATCAGCATCAGCAAGAACATTAGCACCAGAACGAGCAGTACCATCAACACGAGCAGAACCAGCACCAGCATCATTATCAGCACCAGAAGCAGAACCTGTACCACAGGTAGCACCAGCACCAGCACTAGCACCAACACCAGCACCAGAACTAACAGTACCAGCACCCTCAGCACCAGCATCACATCAGCACCAGCAATAGCACCTTTACCACGAGTAGCACCAGCATCAACAACATCACCAGCACCACCAGCAGCACAAGCATCAACACTAGTACCAGTACTAGAAGCACTAGTAACAGCACTAGCAGCAGCAACACTGGCATGAGCACCAGCACCAAGCAACACTGGCATCAGCATCAGCACCAGCACCAACAGCAGCACTAGCACCAAGAGCATCAGCACCACCATCAGCACCAGAAACATCAGTAGCACGAGCACGAGTATCAGCAAAACCAGCATATACACCATCAGTAGCACCAGCATCACAAACATCACCTTCAGCACAAGCACCAGCACTACAACCAGTACCACCAACACCACCAACATCACCACCACCACTAACACCAACACCACCAACAGCAGCACCACCAGAACCAGCACGACCCCCACCAGCATGACTAACACCAACATCACCACTGCCACCACCTCCATCACCAACACCGGTTGCATCAACACCACCAACACTACCAGCATCTCCAGCACTGTTGAACACTTCAGTATTAACACCACCACCATCAGCTGCCCCAACAGAACCACCAGTAGCATCACCACCAGAACCAGCACCACCAACAACCACCACCACCATCTATCAGGAACATAACCAGCATCAGCAACACCAGAACCACCACCACCACCACCACCAACATCAGTACTACCAGCACCACCACCACTATCGCCACTACTAACATCAGCATCGATTGCACCATCACCACCACTACCATCATCACCACAAGCAACACCAGCAATACCTCCAGAACCAGCATCATCAGTACCAACAGCGTCAGCAACAGCACAAGCACCAGAACAAGCATTACCAGTACCACAATCAGCAACAGCACCAGAATGAAGTAACAGTACCACAAGCAGCATCTGCACCAGCATTGCCATCAGGACCAGCAGCAACACCCACCCCAGCATTGCCATCGGGACCAGCAGCGACACCCACCCCAGCATTGCCATCAGGACCAGCAGCAACACCCACCCCAGCATTGCCATCAGAACCAGCAGCAACACCCACCCCACCATTGCCATCAGGACCAGCAGCAACACCCACCCCACCATTGCCATCAGGACCAGCAGCAACACCCACCCCACCATTGCCATCAGGACCAGCAGCAACACCCACCCCAGCATTGCCATCAGGACCAGCAGCAATACCCACATCAACATTGCCATCAGGACCAACAGCAGCACCTGCACCACCATTGCCATCAGGACCAGCAGCAACACCCACCCCAGCATTGCCATCAGGACCAGCAGCAGCACCTACCCCAGCATTGCCATCAGGACCAGCAGCAATACCCACCCCAGCATTGCCATCAGGACCAGCAGCAACACCCACCCCAGCATTGCCATCAGGACCAGCAGCAGCACCCACCCCAGCATTGCCATCAGGACCAGCAGCAACACCCACCCCAGCATTGCCATCAGGACCAGCAGCAACACCCACCCCAGCATTGCCATCAGGACCAGCAGCAACACCCACCCCACCATTGCCATCAGGACCAGCAGCAACACCCACCCCACCATTGCCATCAGGACCAGCAGCAACACCCAACCCAGCATTGCCATCAGGACCAGCAGCAGCACCCACCCCAGCATTGCCATCAGGACCAGCAGCAACACCCACCCCAGCATTGCCATCAGGACCAGCAGCAACACCCACCCCAGCATTGCCATCAGGACCAGCAGCAACACCCACCCCAGCATTGCCATCAGGACCAGCAGCAACACCCACCCCAGCATTGCCATCAGGACCAGCAGCAACACCCACCCCAGCATTGCCATCAGGACCAGCAGCAACACCCACCCCAGCATTGCTATCAGGACCAGCAGCAACACCCACCCCACCATTGCCATCAGGACCAGCAGCAGCACCTGCACCAGCATTGCCACCAGGACCAGCCGCAGCACCCGCACCGGCATTGCCATCAAGACCACTAACAGCACCAGCATTAACACCAGCAACAAAACAGCGCCATCACCAACACCAACACCAGCAGGAGCACCAGCACCAGAAGCACCTACACCAGCACTAGCAGAACCAGTACCTACACAAGCAGCAGCAGCAGCATGAGCTCCAGCACCATCAACAGCACCACCAGCACTATCAACAGCACCAGCACTAGCATCATCAACATCAGTAATAGCACCAGCACCAACGTTACCCACAGCACCAGCACAGGCATCACTACCAGCACCATCAGCACCAACACCAGCACCATTATCAGCAGAACCCGCACCATCACCAGCGGCAGCAACACCCACCCCAGCATTGCCATCAGGACCAGCAGCAACACCCACCCCAGCATTGCCATCAGGACCAGCAGCAACACCCACCCCAGCATTGCCATCAGGACCAGCAGCAACACCTGCACCAGCACTGCCATCAGGACCAGCAGCAGCACCCACCCCAGCATTGCCATCAGGACCAGCAGCAACACCCACCCCAGCATTGCCATCAGGACCAGCAGCAACATCCACCCCAGCATTGCCATCAGGACCAGCAGCAACACCCAACCCACCATTGCCATCAGGACCAGCAGCAACACCCACCCCAGCATTGCCATCAGGACCAGCAGCAACACCCAACCCAGCATTGCCATCAGGACCAGCAGCAACATCCACCCCAGCATTGCCATCAGGACTAGCAGCAACACCTGCACCAGCATTGCCATCAGGACCAGCAGCAGCACCCACATCAATATTGCCATCAGGACCAGCAGCAACACCCACCCCAGCATTGCCATCAGGACCAGCAGCAACACCCACATCAACACTGCCATCAGGACCAACAGCAGCACCTGCACCACCATTGCCATCAGGACCAGCAGCAGCACCTGCACCATCATTGCCACCAGGACCAGCCGCAGCACCCGCACTGGCATTGCCATCAAGACCACTAACAGCGCCAGCATTAACACCAGCAACAAAAACAGCGCCATCACCAACACAACACCAGCAGCAGCACCAGCACCAGAAGCACCTACACCAGCACTAGCAGAACCAGTACCTACACAAGCAGCAGCAGCAGCATGAGCTCCAGCACCATCAACAGCACCACCAGCACTATCAACAGCACCAGCACTAGCATCATCAACATCAGTAATAGCACCAGCACCAACGTTACCCACAGCACCAGCACAGGCATCACTACCAGCACCATCAGCACCAACACCAGCACCATTATCAGCAGAACCCGCACCATCACCAGCAGCAGCAACACCCACCCCAGCATTGCCATCAGGACCAGCAGCAACACCCACCCCAGCATTGCCATCAGGACCAGCAGCAACACCCACCCCAGCATTGCCATCAGGACCAGCAGCAACACCCACCCCAGCATTGCCATCAGGACCAGCAGCAACACCCACCCCAGCATTGCCATCAGGACCAGCAGCAACACCCACCCCAGCATTGCCATCAGGACCAGCAGCAACATCCACCCCAGCACTGCCATCAGGACCAGCAGCAGCACCCGCACCAGCACTGCCATCAGGACCAGCAGCAGCACCCACCCCACCATTGCCATCAGGACCAGCAGCAGCACCCACCCCAGCATTGCCATCAGGACCAGCAGCTACATCCACCCCAGCATTGCCATCAGGACCAGCAGCAACACCCACCCCAGCATTGCCATCAGGACCAGCAGCAACACCCACCCCAGCATTGCCATCAGGACCAGCAGCAACACCCACCCCAGCATTGCCATCAGGACCAGCAGCAACACCCAACCCAGCATTGCCATCAGGACCAGCAGCAACACCTGCACCAGCATTGCCATCAGGACCAGCAGCAGCACCCACCCCAGCATTGCCATCAGGACCAGCAGCAGCACCCACCCCAGCATTGCCATCAGGACCAGCAGCAACACCTGCACCAGCATTGCCATCAGGACCAGCAGCAGCACCTGCACCAGCATTGCCACCAGGACCAGCAGCAACACCCGCACCGGCATTGCCATCAAGACCACTAACAGCACCAGCATTAACACCAGCAACAAAAACAGCGCCATCACCAACACCAACACCAGCAGCAGCACCAGCACCAGAAGCACCTACACCAGCACTAGCAGAACCAGTACCTACACAAGCAGCAGCAGCAGCATGAGCTCCAGCACCATCAACAGCACCACCAGCACTATCAACAGCACCAGCACAGGCATCACTACCAGCACCAACATCAGCACCAACATCAGCACAATTATCAGCAGAACCCACACCATCACCAGCAGCAGCAGAACTAGACCTACCAGCACAACCACCAGCAACAGCATCAGCACCAGAGGAACCAGCGCCACCACCAGGACCAGCACAACTCCCATCACAAGCAAAACCACCTCCAGCACCAGTAGTTAGTGGCAGAATTACTAACAGCACCAGCACTAACAGCATCAACACCACCAGCACTACCACCATCACCAGCAACAACACCAGCACCACTATCACCTCCACTACTGCCAGCACCAGCACAAGCAGCATTACAAATCTCAGCACCACCAGCAGCAGCACCAGAACGAGCAGTATCAGCAAAACCAGCAGCACCAACAGCAGCTTCAGCACCAGCACCACCACCAGCAGCACAAACAACAGCATAAGAACACTCTTCGGAATAATACCACAAGCCCAAACGAGAGCACAATGTAATGGAAAAGTATTCTACTGATACAGATCCTGGCCACCTGAACTACAGACAACAACATTCTTTGTAAAAGAGGTGGGCTCAGAAACACCAGGGATCATCACATAAACATTACTCAAGGACTGAGTAGGGTGCTAGGCATGTCGATGGTTAGCGGCCTGGCGGTGGTTGGCAGGAACATACAACTCCAACGTGGCTGCCAGGGAGAAGTAAGAGCCACAACGAGCAGGCTAGTCAATGGAAGGACTAGGTATGTGTTTGGAAATTGCTATATCCATAAGCAAAGGACATCTTCGCTCTCCCCCCCCCCCCACCCACCACGGAGCCCAATGAAAGGAGGGCCAACGACAAGGCATATAGCACCCGTCAGCCCAGGGGTAGCAGGGGAGTATACACAGGTAACCGCCAGGGGACCAAGACAAGGGTGACTCCAGGATGTTACGAGCCGCCAGGTCCCCCAGTACCTACTTGACTCTGACCAACAAGTGACCAACCGAGTGACCTGGTCGGTCAAACCATGCCACCCATCTAACTGGAAGAAGGAGCCAAAGGGTGTGTTGCTTTCCACATAGGATAAGAGTATTGTTGCTGGTTATGCGGGTTAGGCAGTGAAGGTACGGTACTCATGGTACTGTTGGTGTGGTCGTGGTGTTGGAGGTGTTCATTGTGGTGGTGGTGGTAGTGATAGTAGTAGTGGTAGTGATATTACTGGTGATGGTTGTGGTGCTTGTTGTGACGGTGTGGTTGTGGTGGTGATGGTGGTGGTGGTGGTGGTGGTGCTGCTGGCTTGTGCTGGTCCAGGTCGTGTTGGTGAAGCTGATGCTGCTTGTGGTGCTGCTGGTATTGCTAGTGTTGGTACTGTTCATTTTGATGGTGTGTTCATTCTGGTGATGCTGCTCGTTCTAGTGGTGCTGGCGGTGCTGCTGTTAGTGATGCTGCTGGTGCTGTTGATGCTTGTGTGGGCTCTGGAGCACCTGGTGCTGTTGATGCTGGTGCTGCTGGTATTGATGGTGTAAGTACCGCTAGTGCTCGTTTTGCTGGTGCTGGTGCTTGACTTGCTGCTGAGACGGTGCTGGTGCTGGGTTAGTGCTGGGGTGATCTGTTAATGGTGGTGGTAGTGGCAAAAGTGGTTTCTCATGGCAGTGGTGGTGGTACTCGTGGTGGGGGTGGGGGTGGTGGTGGTGTTCATGGTAGTGCTGGTGCTTTGTGGTGGTGGTAGTGGTGCTAGTAATTAAAAAAAAAACTGGTGGCGGTGGTGCTACAGGTGGTGGTGCTCATGGTGGTGGTGGTGATGGTGCTGGTTGTTGCAGTGGTGGTGCTGGTGCTAGTGGTGCAGTTGGTGGTGGTGCAGTTAGTGGTGGTGCTGGTGATAGTGCTGGTGCTGGTGATAGTGCTGGTGCTGGTGATAGTGCTGGTGCTGGTGGTGGTGCTGCTCCTGGTTGTGCTGTTGATGCTACTGGTGCTGCTGATGCTGGTGGTGCTGTTAATGCTGGTGGTGGGAGTGGTGCTGATTATAGTACCACTGGGTTGTTGCTGGTGCTGGTAGTGGTAGTTGTTCTGGGGATGGTGATGGTGGTGGTAGCGATGGTGCTTGTGGTGGTGCTGTTTTTGGTGGTTGTGATGGTGGTATTGGTGGTGCTTGTGCTACTAGTGTTCGTGATACTGGCGATACTGGAGGTGCTGGTGGTGCAGTTGGTGCTGGTGTTGGTGGTGCTGGTGGTGCTGGTTTTGGTTCTTCTGGTGCTACTAGTTCTAATGGTGGTGGTAGTGCTTGTGGTACTTGGGGTGCTGGTAGTGCTTGTGGTAATGGTGGTGGTGGTGGTGCATCTGGTGGTGGTGCTGGTACTACTGGTGGTGGTGCTGGTACTACTGGTGGTGGTGCAGGTGCTGCTGGTGATGGTGGTGCTGCTACTGGGGCTGGTGATAGAGCTGTTGGGACTGTTGATGCTGGTGTTGCTGGAACTGGAGCTGCTGGTGCTGATTGTACTGGTCCTGCTTGTGCTGGTGTTGACGCCATTGCTGCTTGTGCTAGAGCTGGCGATGATGCTGGTGTTGGCGATGGTGCTGGTGTTGGCATGGTGCTGGTGTTGGCATGGTGCTTGTGTTGGCAATAGTGCTTGTGTTGGCAATAGTGCTTGTGTTGGTAATAGTGCTGGTGTTGGCGATGGTGCTTGTGTTGGCGATGGTGCTTGTGTTGGCAATGGTGCTGGTGTTGGCATTGGTGTAGGTGATGGTGTTGGTGTTGGCAATGGTGCTGGTGTTGGCAATGGTACTAGCCCTGTTTGTGTTGGTGTTGGCACTGATACTGCTGGTGACGGGGTTGGCGATGGTGCTGGTATTGGCAATGGTGATGGTGTTGGCAATGGTGCTGGTGTTGGCAATGGTGCTGGTGCTGGTGATGGTGCTGGTGTTGGCAATGGTGCTAGTGTTGGCGATGGTACTGATGATGACACAAGTGTTGCTGGTGCAGCTGGAGCTAGCATGGTGCTGACGCTGGTGCTGGCTTGGTGCTGGTCCTGGTCTTGGTGTGCTGCTTGTGTTCGTGGTGCTGGTGATGCTAGTAATGTTGGTAGTGGTAGTGATGCTAGTAGTGCTGGTGGTGGTAGGGATGCTAGTAATGTTGGTAGTGGTGCTGGTTGTTTGGTGGTGTTGCTGGTAGTTCTGTTGATGCTGGTGGTGGTGCTGCTGCTGGTGGTGCTGCTGCTGGTAATAGCAGTCGAGGTAATGCTAGTAGAGTTGGTATAGGTGGTGGTTGTTTGGTGGTGGTCGTGTTGGTGGTCATGAGGATGGTGCTGGTGATATTGGTGGTTTAGGTGGTGGGGGTGGCAGTGGTTGTGGAGGTGTGGCTTCTGGTGCTGATGATGGTGGTAGTGCTGGCTGCTGGTGGTGATGTTGGTGATGATGTAGGTGCTGTTGGTGCAAGTGACCGTGTTGCTGGTGCTAGAGCTCTTGGTGGTAGTACTGGTGGTGGTGTTGGGGCTGGTTGTCCTGAAGCAGATGCAGGTGGTGGTAGTAATGTTAGTGCTGGTGCTGGGGGTGGTGGTAATGATGTAGTTGGTGCTTCTACTTGTGTTGGTTCTGGTGCTGGCGCTCATGTTTGATGGTGATGCTGATAGCTGTGGTGCTGATACTTGTTGTCCTGAAGCTGGTGCTGCTAGTTCTAATGATGGTGGTGCTGTGTTCTGGTGGTGGTGGTGGTGGTGGTGCTTGTGGTGGTTGTGCTAGTGGTGGTGGTGCTTGGGGTAGTGCTGTTGGTGCTGGTGTAGTTGGTAAAGCTACTGGCGTTAGTGGTGGTGCTGATGCTGTGGTGATGCTGGTGGTGATTTCCTGGTGATGGTGATGGTGCTGGTTGAGGTGATGGAGGTGATTGTGCTATTGCTGTTGGTGCTGGTTGTGGTGGTGGTGGTGGTGCAGGTGGTTGTGCTGCTGATGCTAGTGGTGGTGCTGCTAGTGATGGTGATGGTGCTGCTAGTGGTGGTGGTGGTACTGCTAGTGGTGGTGGTGATGGTGGTGCTGCTAGGTTTGTGCTGTTGACACTGGTGCTGCAGGTGCTAGCTTTGCTGGTGCTGCAGGTGCTGGTGTTGATGGTGCTGCAGGTGTTGCCATTGCTGGTATTGCAGGTACTAGTGTTGCTGATGCTGGTGTTGCTTGTGTGGCAGGTGTTGGTGTTGCTGGTGCAGCAGGCACTGGTGTTGCTGGTATTGATGCTGCAGGTGCTAGTGTTGCTGGTGCTGCCTGTGCTGGTGTTGAAGGTGCTGGTGCTGCTACCTCTGGTGGTGGTGGTGTTTCTGTTGATGTTGCTGGTGCTAGTGGTGATGCTGTTGCTGGTCCTGGTTGTGGTGTTGGTGGTAATAGTGATCGAACTGCTGGTGGTGGTGGTGCTGGTGGTGCTGCTTGCACTGGTGATGTAGCTGCTCCTCTTGCTCCTGGTGACAGATACTGTCACGGCTGCTGCTACTGTTGTTGGTGGCAGCTGCTACTGCTGGTTCTGCTGGTACTGCTGGCGACAGCTGCAATTGCTACAGCTGCCACTACTGGTTGCATCTGCCACTGCCTCTGCTGCAATTGCTAGTGGCAACTGCGGTTGCTGCTGCTGATCCTAGTGCTGGTGGTAGCTTCTTTTCTTTTGCTGCTTCTGTTAGTGGCAACTGATATTGCAGCTGCTGCTGCTGTTCCTACTGCTAGTGGCAGCTGCCACTGCTGCTGCTGTTCCTACTGCTAGTGGCAGCTGCCACTGCTGCTGCTGTTCCTACTGCTAGTGGCAGCTGCCACTGCTGCTGCTGCTGTTATACTTCTGCTGGTTGCTGCTACAGCTACAGCTGCTACTGATGACAGTAACTGCTACTGTTATTGCTAGTACTGCTGGTGGCAGCAGCTACTGTTACTGTCACTACTGCAGCTATTGTTACTGCTGGTGGCAGATTCAACTGCTACAGTTGCCACTGCTGGTGGCAAATGCCAGTGCAACTGCTTCCACTACTGGTGGCAGCTATGGCTGCTTTTGCTAGCAGCGGCAGTACTGCTGCTGCTGCTACTGGTGGCACCTACTGCTGCTCTTGCTAGTGGCAGTTACTACTACTGTTGCAGGTACTGCTGGTGGCAGCTGCTACTGCTACTCCTGCCACTGTTGGTGGCAGCTGCTACTGCTGGTGCTATTGCTATTGTTGGTGGCAACTGCTCTTATTACTGCTAGGTGACAGCTGCTATTGCCACTGCTGATGGCAGCTGCTACGGCTGCTGCCATTGCTAGTGGCAACTGATACTGTTATGCTGATGGCACGTGCTGCTACAACTGCTGCTAGTGCTGATGATGGTGGTGGTGGCAGCTGTTATTGCTACTGCTACTGCTTGTGGCTGCTGCTACTGCTAATATGAATGGCAGTTACTAATGCTACTACAAATACGAATGGTGGCAGTTACTAATGCTACTGCAGGTTGCAGATGGAACTACTACTGCTGCTACTGTTGGTGGCAGTTGGTATTGCTACTGATGATGATAATGATGATGGTAGCTGTTACTGCTGGTGGTAACTGCTACTGTTGCTGCTATTGGTGACACTTGATAATGCTGGTGGCTGGTGCATCTGCTAGTGGCAGCCACCACAGCTAGTGCCAGCTTCTACTCCTAATGCTGATGACAACTACTACTGACAAGTACTACTGTTGTCAAATGCTACTACTATTCTTGGTGGAAGTTTCTACTGCAGCCGTGTTACTACTGCCCGTAATAGCAGTAGCAGCCGTAATGGTAGAGGGATGCAAGCAGACAGATTAGAGGAACAGTGACCAGAAGCAGCGATAGAAAAGAAATAAAGATGCAACAGAGCAGCAAAGAGACACGTCGAAGGGAGCAAGTGAGAGGAGAAGAGTTCATGAAGCAAAAGGCTTTGACTCTACCTTGCTGAGAAGAGTTGTATATGGGGAGCCTCTCCACACTTGAGAGCTGTACTCTACATAGGGGCGAATAAAATCCTTATATAAAACCAACAACTGTGCAGGGGTAAAGAAGTCACGGATTTGGATTAGCACATCAGGTTTCTTGGAAGTAGATTTTACAAGAAAAATATTATGATCTTTCCAAGATAAATCCCGAGAGAATGAAATCCCAAGTATATTCAAAGGTGATGCAGGATTGAGGTGGATATTCTTAAAAATTAGAGGATACTCCTGTGGATGATTTTGACTGCTCAAAAAATGTGGGAAGTGAGTTTCTGATGCATTAAAAATAACAAGGCTACTTTTACCCCAGTCAGAGATATGAGCGACGTCAGACATTAGGTGTGCCACTGCCTCATCCCTTGTTTGTTGAAATAACTGCTGAGATGGACGCTGCAAGAAACGAATGGAAAGGTGAAAGATTGAAACTTTAGCATATTAGTAGATAGTGTTGGATGTACAAATTAGGTCATTGATGAACTGAAGGAAGAGAGTTTGTTATAGGACAGAGCCCTGAGGAACGCCATTATTGATATCTGTAGAAGGATGGTGGCCATCTACAACAGCAACTATAGAACGACCAGAAAGGAAGCTATAGATGAAGGTACAGATAGAAGGATAGAAACTACAAGACGGGAGTTCGGATAATAAAGATTTATGCCAGACTTGACCAGAAGCAGCGATAGAAAAGAAATAAAGATGCAACAGAGCAGCAAAGAGACACGTCGAAGGGAGCAAGTGAGAGGAGAAGAGTTCATGAAGCAAAAGGCTTTGACTCTACCTTGCTGAGAAGAGTTGTATATGGGGAGCCTTTGAGATGTCAAATACAATGGCAAAGCTTCTGCCAAAGTCCCGAAAGGAGGATGACCAGGAGTCTGAGAGGAAGATGAGAAGATCACCAGTGGAACGTCCCTGGCAGAGCCCATACTGGCAATCAGAAAGAAGGGTCTGATAGGAAAGGTGCTTTATGTTTTTTGTAAACAATTAATTCAGCGACTTCACAGTGCTGGGAATGGTCACCCTTCTTCGGGACAGGCTGAATGAGAGCAAACTTCCAGCAAGAAGGAAGATACAAGTCGACAGGCAAAGGTGAAAGAATTTACCTAGGTTGGGTGTCAACGCACAAGCACAGTTCTTGAGGAAACACGAGGGACCTCATCAGGTCCAGGTGTCAGTAATGAGAGAGTCAGAAGAGGGAAGTGATGAAGGAACATCACCAGAATCGTCTAAGGTGGAACTGGAGGAGAAAGTCTGAGCAAAAGATTGTATTCTTTCAGTAGGAGAAACGCTACAGAGCCATCAGAGCAGAAAAAAGGAGGGAAGGATGATGAAGAAAAGTTGTTAGAGATTTTTGTCAAAGATGCAGAAGGAGCAGGAAGAATTGGGGTTGAAGAGTTCTGAGCATTTAGTATGAGAGAAATTCTTGGCAAGCAGAGACCAGACTTAGCACGGTTCCGCGCAGAGACAAAAGAGATGAGATTCAGGGGTGGGGGTACCTTTTGTATGTTGTGGACAGCATTAGAACAAGTGTGATTAAGCCAGTTTTGTTTGTTTGTTTGTTTGTTTAAGTCACAGGATAAGGGAGAGTAATGTAGGCTTCCATGTCCGAAAGAATAACTTTCGTAATGTGCTTGGCACACTCAGATGACCCTCGACCATGGAAGCAATAATCATTTCAGGGGAAATCAAAGAAGTATTGTCTGAGGGCCTCCCATTCAGCAGCTCTAAAGTGTCACAGCTGCCACTGCATGGATGGGGACCGAAGGTCTTACTGGAGTGACAGGACAGGTTAGGGTGATAAGGTTGTGATCAGAGGAGCCCAACAGGGGTAAAAGATTAGTAGAGTAAGCATAAGGATTAGCTATAACAAAAAGGTCAATTACGCTGGCACTCTCTCCAAGGCGGTCAGGGATACAGGTAGGATACTATACAAGCTGCTCTAGATCATTAAGGATAGGGAAGATGTAGGCTTGTTCACCAAGTGGATCAATGAATGGAGAAGAGAGTCAAAGATGGTGTGAACATTGAAATTACACATAACGGAGATTTCAGAGAAGAAGAAACTGATAGGATGCGTTTCATCTTAGAACTAATGTAGTTAAGAATTTTTCATAGTCAGTAGAATTACAAGAGTAGTACACACCATAGATATATTTGATTAAAGAATGACAGGATAGCCGTAGCCAGAGAGTAGATAATTTAGAAGACTCAAGTTCAGGAACACGGGAGAAATATATGTTGTTGCATACATGCACATAACAACGACCATTGGCTTCGAAATGAGTATAGAGAAAGCAGGAGGATACAGAGAAGGGTTTGCTATCCATCACCTCAGATAGCTGAGTCTCAGTGATGAAGAGAAGGTGACATATTGAGGAAGAGAGGAGGTTCAAAAGAGAGAATATTACGTGAAAAGCCATGAATGTTGCAGAAATGAATAAAAAATGAGTCAGACAGTGGTTCTATGCATCTCTATGTGGTTGTCTCCGGGAGAGGGAGAGATGGTGGGGGCTTTTATGGTACCCCCTAGACCCACCCCCGTGGACTCTGAGGCGGGAGTTGAGATGCCATTTTTGCTGAATTTAGAATTGGTAGTGTGCTTTGTAATGTGCATGTAGTTTGGTGTTGACATAAGGAGGAAATTGTGTAGGAAAGTATGCTGGCCTACTGTCTGTGTTACTGATACACTGTGCAAGTTCAGCAAAGGGGGATGGACGTAAGTTAGTCCCGAGGGCTGATGCTATGGCCCTCCCAATCACCCATCTGGTACTTACACTGCACCATTAGTGACGGAGTGGGTGTGTGGGTGGGTGGTTTTATAGTAGGTTTGTTTTTATCTGACGGAAGTGGGTCACTCCCACAAGTTGATGACTGTGTCATGGTTGCAAGAATTTTAATGAGTCCTGGTTATGAGGCAAGATTGAGACTTCTTGGTTACTAGTGAAATTCCCCCTTCAGTATGTCTAAAAAGGGGTTACGGAGCTTTGTCAGTTAAAGCAAACAATATAGTAGGTGGGTAAGTGCATAGAATTATTCGCTGTCCACTATGGCTGATCGAGAAATAAAAAATGCACTTTGAATTCCGGCTCACCTTTTCTCTATTGTAAAATTGCATTCTAGAAATATTTTGTTTAATGTAGTTTTTTATTTGTGCACTCCTTCCTTCCTAAAATCTAACATTTGTGTATTTATGCTTCCCTTTTTACAGAAACAAGCTTTCCCAATGACAACCGGTTTATTTACACTGTAATAACCATCACAAATATTATAGTGGAGAGGACTTAGGAGGTGGCCAGGATGTGTTTCTTAGTGGTGAAGCCAGGCATGACCTCCCTGTGCTGAAGACTGGCCTTTATGTAGCCGTCCCTGGCCTTCTGCCCGCACACAGCTACCGCTGCCTGCGTGACCAGCTTCACACACCGCTCAGTGGACTGGGTGTGGCAGGGGAATTTGGAAACATCATAGGGCTTTTCCAGGAAACCCTGAATCTCTTCCCTGGACAGACAGCAGGTGAAGACTGGGTCATACACCAGCCCTGGCTGCCAGGTGATGAGGTTGGTCAAGTTGGTTGCCGAGAGGTTCAGCTTTGGGGTGACTCTTGGTCGGACATTGATGTCACATCCTCCCCCAGCCCTCCTGTAGTCATGAAGAGCTTCACCTGCTCTTCCTGCTCCAGAAATTTTCTCTTGTCCTCCTCCTTCTTCCTTCTTTTCTTCAACTCTGCCTCTTTCTCAGCAGCTTTCCTCTTGGCTGCTTTAAGTTGACATTCAGACTCTTCTTTGTCAACACTTCCCATCATCATGTCGGACTTCCCCTTAGCTCTCTGACCACACAGCCATCTCAGCTCTATCACCGGAATCTTGCTGGCCTGGGAATAGGAGCACTTGATGTGCGCCCTGGCTTGACACTCCTTGCCAGGGCAGCCAGACCTAGGCTCCTGGCACAGCGTGATGGTGCAGCAGCAGGTGGTGATGTCCAGCACCTTGTCCAGCAGGTCCACCACCTTCTACTTTTCTGCCTTGTTCGCCCTCCCCCAGGCCACGTTCTCCACCCTTTTCCACAACCTCACAATCTTGGTCACAAGACCCTTCTCCTGGATTATCAGTGGAGGAAGAACTTGGCATTAGATCTGTGCCACTGGGTCACAATGAGAGGAACCAGCTCTCTCACAATTTCTCTCAGATTGATATCTTGCTTCACTATATCTTTCTCAATCATTAGTTTCTCCTTGATTAGAATCCCTCCTTGGATCAAAGCTCTCAAAGTTGGTACTTCACTCAGGTCAAACTCCTTCCCTTTGCCAACAAAATCGCTTAACTTGCTGCCAGGCTGTTCTCTGGTCTTTGGCTTAACCTTAGAGCCCTCTGAGGTGGCCATCTGAAATAGAAATCATGCAGTATTATCAAGGATTTTATCAAGATGGTTTCGTTCAACATACACAGCGGCACAGAAAATACCTGCCAAAGTTAACGTCGAAGAAAGCTTTTAAACTGTACTGGAGTAATACCGTCACCTGTGAGTTGTAAGATAAGACATGCACAATTTGTTTAGTAAATGAATGCTACCAATTCCTTTTCAGACGCATTTAGTGAATTTCAAAAGAAAAGCTCATAACTATAGCTCTGAAAGTAAGGTTTTATGCACTTTCGCAATATCCTGCACACATACGAGCATTCATAATATATGTGGTTTTTCATTGACATTCATCACATCTCTACTCATTAGGAATACTAAAGCTGTCCCAGGACCTTTTAAAACCTATCCTGCATCGGGGGCTCATCTTCAAATATTTCAAACAGCATGTGCATTTTAGCCATATTCTGGCTGAAAAATGTTTCATATAAGGAGTTTTGAAATTATCATAACTCACACAGTGTGCATCTTACAAGATTAAATTCGGTCTCAAGCGATTTGTCTCGGCGAGACGATTCACAAAAGGTGCAGGTTAACATATCTAGAAATATTTGTTTTCAAGTTCAAAAATTGGGTAAAATGCGAAAAACTCAAAATTTGCACTTGCAATTTTGGAAAACTAGAAATCTTTGAGTTTCACAATAAGCCTCAGATTCGTGTTAACAGGCAATTTTACATAAGAAAAAAGTTGAGCCGAAATCTAAATGTGCTTTTTTCCATTCTCACTGACATCTCGATTAGCCCTTCTGTCCACTCCATCTTGGCCTAATGTTTCCATCTTTTCATCTGTTAATGATGGGGAGATTGCAGTATTAGTATGTATTGCAGTATGGCTCTAGTCACGAAGAAAAGGGATGCAGAACTGTAGTATGGTCTTATTTTAGGAATGAGGGACAAGAAATATAATGGAAAGGGACAGAAATATCTACCAGGTTACGATGGACGAACTATCGTAAAATGAGCTTGTATAATGAAAAAAAAATAATAACTCACAAAAATAATGAATCCTTTCCGTATGATGACGCCTCTCGGTAGCTTTACCTACAGCGTCTTTACTCAGCTTTGGGGAGATTTTTAATGTAGGATATGTTTTAAAAATTACCAGGCCAGTTCACACGCAGGTGATGATGTCTGCAGGCTCTGTGACAGCTGGCCACCTATTTAGTTATCACTGTGGCATCTTTTCTTTCCCTTAACTAGTCCTTATTTCTCACGTTTTTCTTCTTTTCACATTCTTCCCCCTCACTTCTGCCCTTATTTTGTTCTATTTTCATTTCGTCTTCCTTCCTTCCTTCCTTTCAAAATTTCGCTTCCTTTTCTCTCTCATTTTCTATTCTTCTCCTTCCTTTCCTCTCACGTCTGCTCTAATTTCCTTTCCATTCTCTTTGCCTCCTACCTTGCTCTTTTCCTTTTCTTCTTATTTATCTCTCTCTTCTTACCCTCTGCTTGGATATCGCTGCTACCATAATTTCTCTTTCATCCTTCTTTTCTGTATCTTCCATTTAGCTATCTCTTTCTCTTTTCCTGCCATTCATTTAGTTTCTGCTGATCTTCCTTTCTCCAGATCCTGGTTTAGAGGTCAAGAAAGGTAACGTGAAACCTATCCTGTATGATTTGTTTTTCCAAACCAAGCAAAATTGTTCGATATCACCACAACATAGCCTAGCCTAGCCTAGCCCAGCCAAACGCAGCCCAGTGTAACCATACCTAGTCTAACAACACAATTAAACCTAACTTAACTTCATAACCAAGCCAAACGTAAGCTAATCGAACTTTACCTACCAACCTGACCAAAACCTAATCTGCCTAAAGGTACAACACAAGATTTAACATCCCAAACCGTACTGAAAACCCTAACTTCATATTTTATTTTTTTCTTCCCTAGCTTCAGACGAATATGGTGGAAAATTCATAATATTCAGCCTCGGGATTTACCTAGACTGCCTTTAACAATGGTCATGTAGAGAGAATAGAGAATGAGAGACTAACTAGACAGTGTATGTGAGTGAGGCAGAGCGGGACACCAAAGATGAGTTGGAGGGATGTTGTGGAAAGATACATGGGAGATAGGGGGTGTGAGTTGGAGGGAGGGCAGCCAAAAGCCAGAGGACAGCGCGACGTGAAGAAGATTTGTTTGTGGCCACCCCTTACAGGATCAAGGCGTCAGGCAATATACAGACAGACATAGATAGAGAGATAGATATGAAGTCAGTCTTATCACTCTTGGTGCTACGCATTTTTCAGGTTAAATCACCAGAGGAAACACAAGGTTCGTACTGTAGGTCGCAGCGCACCCGTTAAATCCGGCGATGGCCTTCTGAGTTTATTCTTGCTTTCTCCAAACAATTTTATTCAGCATAGGGAGGACCTTTCGTAGCGCAAGGGTGAATTAACACTGTGCCTAACTCTTCCAGCTCCAAAAGAGTCTATATAAAATCGTCTGGAAGTATACTCTGTTCACTTTAAGTTGGCGTAATAATGCTCTCTTTCCTTCGTGAATGTTGAACTATAAGAACAGATTAACACTAGAGCATGGTGCTAGTCACGAAGAAGTTCTATGAGAAAGATGTGGTGCCGTAGTACTATCTTATGTGTATTCTGCCCCTGAACTACGGGAAATAAATTGCAGAAAGACGAACATCGCCTGTACTCTGTTTACTCTAACTTGACCCAGATTAACATCCTTTTGTAAATTCACATAGCTCGATAGGAGAACATGACAGTACTACAGCTCTGTGTCCTTGCCATAGCATTTCTTCATGACTAAAACCGTAGTCTAGTGGTAATCCATTGTTAAAAGTGAGCAGTCAAGGTGGAAAGAGGTCAATTATTGGTACGCCAAGGAAAAGAGGTATAAATGAATGAAATATAGTGTAAATGATACTAAGAATAAGTCTTGGGCTTGGAAACGGTTAGGATACCAAGAAAGTACTATGAATGAAACAATAATACGATACCAGGAAAATAGTATTGTAAAATAGCATGAATGAAACTAAAAACATTTCATCATATTCAAGGAGTTACAGTATCAGAAAAAGCTTTGTATCAGTTTCATAATGCATAGTTTCTCACGTCAGGGGAAATGTGACTTTCCCGGGTTTCGTCACTCTCCCAGGAAGCAGTGACGTCAGTCTGATAATGGTATTTCCTCAAACGGATATTTCAACATTCAATTGATGAGCGCAGTTCTAGTTAATGGTTCATTTACGGATTATCATGTGTGTGTGTGTGTGTGTGTGTGTGTGTGTGTGTGTGTGTGTGTGTGTGTGTGTGTGTGTGTGTTTCTTCTAGAATTACGGTAAAATATTTTTAACAAGTGTCTTCCCCTTTTTCTCCTTCTTCTCGAAGTTCTTTCTCTTCTTCTTCATCTTCTTGAAATATTTTTTCTTCTTATTCTTCCTCTCGAAGTTATTCTTCTTCTTCTACTTCTCCTCCTCCTCCTCCTCCCTCTCGAATTCTTCTTGAGAGAGAGAGAGAGAGAGAGAGAGAGAGAGAGAGAGAGAGAGAGAGAGAGAGTCCATTTTTCCTTGACTGTATAGCGGAAAACAACAGATGTATATTCCCACGATGCAATGTGTGTGTTGATAAAAGACAGATATAAACTGGGTACTGGTGCGCCTGACGACAGTTCTCCACTACTACGACCACCACCACTTCAACTACCACATCTCCAGCTCACCAATCCACCACAACCCCCATCACTATAGCCACAGCTACCTTTGTCACCGCTACTACCACCACCACCACTACAACTACTACCATTACTACTACTGCCACCACCATGATTTTCTACCTGGTTTTGGTCTTTGTGATGCTCTTCGGTTAGTCATCACTTGAACATTCTAACACATTCACACACACACATTCTCACCTTAACACACGCATCCTCATTCAAGCATACTCTCATGTTCTAACACGCGTCTTCACTCACTTTCACTCGCGACTCACATTCTTATTCACTCACTCATACTAACATTCCTGCCCCTAATTCTGTTCTACTCTGCTCGTAATCACACACACATTCACTCATAATCTGTTTTGCCCTTCACAGTTAGTCACATCACTCCCTCATATACTATGCTGTTCTACTATACTCTATTTTGATTTATTTTGCTCACAGTCTAACTCATCCACATATTAACATTCAACCCTCACACTGCCATCCACTCACTCTGAACTTGCCACTTCCAGTCCTACATCTCACAACAAAATATCCTTTAGTACAGGCTATTTCCATCACTATTCTCAGCTACTAAATAATGCCCCGCCCTTGCACACTAAGAAATATTTACAACACACACACACACACGTACACACAACACACACACACACACACACACACACACACACACACACACACACACACACACACACACACACACACACACACAGATAGATAGTTTATTGACCACAAAATTACACACAGACAGACAGATAGATAGTTTATTGACCACAAAATTACACCCACACACACACACACACACCCACACACACCCACACACACACACACACACACACACACACATCATCTGTCTTTTAAGGTTATACCGCAGATTCCTTTGAACGCAATATTCAGCATTAAACTCTTCAACAAAAAGGACACAATTTCATGAAATTCTACAACTTCCTGGTGACTTTATTCAGCTTAGGAGCAGCTCTGAGCAAGGGAGGTCTCAATGAAGGAAATACCCATCCCGTCCAGTTCGAAAAGTCACTCCTAAGTTGAGTAAAACCGACTGATGATACCGAAAACAAGATAGACAGGCTTTTGTAGCGATGGGGTTAATATGTTTGACGAGCAAAGCAGTATCGGAATTCAGTTAATAATGTTGACATGCTTCAGTCAATTATGTTCACTATTTTCCAGAGAGATATGCAGGTTCAATGATTATCAATATCTGATTTCAGGATCATCGGAACAGCGGCAACACAACCTATCATCAGTTTTAGGCAAGTAATTGTCTCAATCTCCTATATACAGTTTAATTTAAAAGTGAGCAGTCAAGGTATAGAGACGTCAATCCTACACCAGAGAGAAAGAGGTATAAATGAATGAAGCATTGTATGAATGAAACTAAAAGTAAGTCAAGGGCTTGGAAAGGGTCATGATACCAAGAAAATATTATGAATAAAACAATAACACGATACCAGGATAAGTGTATGAAAAATAGTATGTATGAAACTAAATAATTTCACTGTATTCGAGGAGTTACAATATATATATATATATATATATATATATATATATATATATATATATATATATATATATATATACAGAGAGAGAGAGAGAGAGAGAGAGAGAGAGAGAGAGAGAGAGAGAGATCGGTATGCACCTCTTTTAGTCTCTTAGTTGATCCTTTTAACCTTTGTGCTGGTATTATTGCTATTCATTTTTTTTATTTTATTATTTGTACTGAAATATTTATTTTTTATTTTCGCCACCGTACTTTCATGCTCCTATCTGCCGTTTCTTCCCACGCTGTTTATGAAAATTAAGATCACGTTGATGATGGTGACAATGATGATGATGATGATGATGATGATGATGATGATGATGATGACTATACTAGTAACACAGTATTCTGGTAGATGTATCAAGAAAAAATATGGTTAGAATAATGACGATGATAATGTTGGTGATAATTATGACAATGATGATGGTCATGATGATGATGTTGATAATCAGGCTATTATGATGATGGTGATTTTGACGACTAGCTACTTCCCACTCCAGACACCCCGCAGTGTTCGTCTCCGTACGTCCCTGTAGGAGACAAATGCATTCACATCAACTTCGTGACCACCGGCACTTGGGAAGAAATGCGTCAGTACTGTCAGGGGATGAGCGGGAATCTGGTGGTCCTACACGATGCTAACTTCTTCCATGACCTCGTGAGCTACATTCACAGCTACGGTAAGAACTAGGGAGGTTTGTGGTCTTACTAACATGCTACACGAATGTTGTTCCCTTTATTTCGATGATGCGTTTTTCATTTTATTCATACTACCTTGATTATTCACCTTAGGAGAAATTTTTCGAACTGGAGTAACTTTAGCTTTCTTTAACTCCTTTAATATTATATTCTGCTCACTCCAGGTGGGCATAAAACTGCCTTCCTTCCATCTTGAATGTTGAGTTGCAATATGAAATCAAAGTATAAAGTTAGTCCCAAACAAGGGCTATGGAGAGGATGCAGAGGTGTAGTATTGTCTTTTTCTGTCACTGAGCAACGTGAGATAAAAGGTTGAGAATTTGGGCTCAAGATGAAAAACCTAAAAGCGTAATAGTGCCTTCTCTCCATGTTGAATATAGAGATTTAACAAGAGATTAACACCAGAACGTGGTGCTAGTCACGGAAAAGGGAATGGAAAGGATGTAGAACCGTACTATTGTCTCCTTCTACCAGGGAGCTACGGGAAAAGAACTGCAAACGGAAGACAATCTCCATCAATAAAAAGAATGTACTATGGATGCCAGTCTTTTGTTGGATCAAATAATCTGATAGGAACAAGCATAAAATACAAAAATATATACGTCATCGGACGAAGGGGTGTATTCAGCTGAGAGTGAGTCATAGATGCCTGAATGGCAATACTTGTATCAATAACTATCTCATCTTTGGGAAAATTACAGTATTCTATTCCTGTCTATGCCAGACGATTCAATTCAGCTGAAAGTGAGTCATAGGAACCTTTGGAAGATTTGTTCAGACTTCTTCATAGACAAAATATGGTTTGCTCATAGCTACGATTATTATTTTTTTTTTTTTTCATTGATACGGTACGATTTCTTCAGATGTCTTTCCGTTTATGGTTTAAAAAATTTCATAGCTACGGTAAGATTCCATCACATCTTTGGTAAAGTTTCATTTTTTTTTTCTCACAACCATGTATAGACAGATTTTTTATATTTTATTAATAAAAAGTATTAAAACTATTATTACATATTAATAATGTAAAGTATTAGAAAATGAAAGTAACTTAGAGAACATAATGGTATATTAAACAGAATAAATCGGTAAGGAAAAAGTGCTACGATGTCTGTTATGCTGGTGGTAACACCGGGTGGTCCATATACTGAACGTTGGCATCTTTTGTGTTGAGGGGATGGCTCAGTCTGCTGGTGTTAGGAAAGCGGACATTTTGGCTGCTTTGTGAAATTAATATTCAACCATTCAGTTAATGGGAGTAAAAAAAAAAAAGACACTACAAAGTATGAAGATAATGGGAAGTAGAAAATAATGCAGGGTAGACACTGGTAATGGTGACTGAGCCGTCTGTGCAACACATGAGATTTTGCCAACTCAGAGGTGAAGGACAACACATGACCGCCCTGGAACACACACACACACACACACACACACACACACACACACACACACGAATCTTTTATATGCCAACGAAAAATAACCCAAAGACATAAGCAGATTAACTATTTTCTGTAGTATGTCCAGATACAGAGAACTGGGTGGATGGAATAACTTCTTCAGCGCTTTTTTTTTTTTTTTTTTTTTTTAACAGGATAGTGAGGTTGATTTGACTGAATAAAAATCCCTTCTTTATCACGTCATTTACCTGGTTGGTTGGATTACTGAGTAGGTAGGAGAGAGGATCACGAAAGACTTACGGAGAGGGTGGCTGGACATAAATTTCTTGGTGGATAGGACAATTGAAAGCTAAATGAAAATATCATCTATTTTAGAGAATGGGTGGACATGGATTACTGAGTGGGTGGGGCAGATGAGAATCACGAAAGGTTTCAGCAGATGATACAAGTTTTTTTTTTCTCACAGGATGGTTTGACATAGTGGATGAAATGGATCAAGACCTAATAAAAGAGCTTATTTCTCACAGGATGGTTGGACAGAGTGGGTGGGATGGATGAAGGCCAAATACGAATATTTTGTTTTTTACACAATGACTGGATACACCGGATGAGGCGGATGAAGAGCAGTTAAAAATAGTTTCTTTTACACAGGCTGGACAGGCATGAACTACTGGGTGAGTGTGCGACTGAACATAAATTTATGGATTGGAAGGAAGGATGTTAAAAAAAAAAAATAATAATAATTTTTGTTGCAGGATGGCTGGACATAGATTTCTGGGTGGGAGGAACGGATGAAGGCCACGACAAGGTATGGCTGTGGGTAGACGGGACGCCAATGACGATGGGCACTCCCTTCTGGAGCTTTTATGGCAATAGTCAGTTTCCTAGCGATTCAGATACGTACAACTGTGCCATAATGGAGGACGACTATTATCTCTATCTTAATGACGTCAGATGTACCGATATTGGTCACCCGATATGCCAGCAGTAAGAAATTTGATGTAAGAAATATGCTTGATAGTTTTTTAGTCTGAAAGCTTGTATAAAAAGCTTGTGTATATAAAGTAAACGCAAGAGATGACTATTACCTCTTCTTGAGTGATGCCAATTGCGCCAGGCTTGGTAACTCTATATTCCAGCAGCGAGAGATTTTGTAACATTAATTAATGTTGCGGAATGTTCTCTGTATCAGTATTGTGTCTTTGTTTATATTTTAAAAGGCAAAGGTGCTAGGTGACGCCAGATGTCAGCAGAGAGAGATTTTGTGTTATAGCGAAGATAACGCCAAGGAAATTTGTGTGTACAAATATATTCTAAAATGCAAGAGACCAGAGTTATCTCTGCCTACGTAGATGAAACATCGGTCACCCAATAAGCCAGCAAGGAAAGCTGGGCCAAGAGCTAAAAAAATTGCTAGGTAATTTTGAATATAGTAAAATTGTGTGTGTGTGTGTGTGTGTGTGTGTGTGTGTGTGTGTGTGTGTGTGTGTGTGTGTGTGTGTGTGTGTGTGTGTGTGTGTGTGTGTTTAAATTCTAATATGCAAGAGACCGTTGTTATCTTTTCCTAGGTGATGATGTCAAGTGTAACGACAATTAGCACCTTCACTTTGATGACATTGTTTCATGATATCTCCGGGCGAGTTTATTCAATTTAAGTGAGACTTTTAGAAATGAAAGAGTTGGAAAGAACCTTATCTAACCATTTTATTACTTTCATAAGTTAAAATTATCATTATTAGAAATTCGTCATGGGTTTTAAGAGGTTAATTCAATGAGTCAGCAATGAGAGATTTGTAACGTAATTCATTGTGACTGAGTTTTCCTGGAGATAAATATAAGAATCTAGCAGAAGTAGAATGCAGTGATAAATGATTCTCTGAGTCTGAATGGGATACAGAAAAACTCGCCTGATTTTGTAGTTAGATGAGGAACCTAGTATGTGAGGAGTGACTCGTAACAATGAACAAATTTATCCGAGTTTCGTCGTTGTGAATAAATAAGAGAAGCAAGAGATTAGTTGTATTTTTCACCTAAACGTTGTGGATTATAACCTAATAAGTAATCCATTATGGGTGCAATGAAAACATTGATACGCAATAGAAAAAATGCTGGAGATTTTTTTTTTTTTTCCAAGGATGAATGTGAGAATGTGAGGCATGAACACTGACGAGATACCCCCCCCCTTAAAAAAAAAAAAAAAAAAAAAGCTGATGTGTTAGTTTCTTGGTTCTCTGATGATGATGATGATGATCTGGCCTCAAAGTTGGATTTCTCTTATTATCAGAAGTGGTGTCCAAGGAGCCTGCTTTTCTGATAATCATGCTGCTGAACTGCATGAGGATTTTGATGACAATGATGATAATATGTGAGATGAGAATGATGATGATGTTGATGATGACAAGGCAGGTGATGTACAGCGGGGGATAAGAGGTGCTAAACATATCACCTGTTCTACCGCTTACTAGTTTTCCTAAGCTGAGAGGGACTTAGTATGTTTCGCTGCTCGTTTACCATGCTCTCTGATATAATGTGTCAGGAAGGAAAGTGACGGTCATGCCCTAAGTGTGAAGCGGACGCAGTGGAATAGTAGGCTAACTTAAAAAAAAAAAAAAATACAAGCTGATACGCAATCTAAAACGGGCAAGTGTGGATGTTTTTGCCTGTGAGGTGGAGTCAGGATTCCAAGGACCTGACTTGTGAGTGAATAAGAATGTGGCCCATTTAACTGAGAAAAAAAAAAAAAAGTTCTTCCGGTTTCTCTTGGTCTCTGGACTTTACCTCACCGTATCCTAATGTGGGAAAAAAAGGTCGGGATAATAATGATGATGATGATGATGATAAATGACAACGACGACAGTGATGATGATAACCTCACAGCGCTCCGTCTCCTCCGTAAAAAAAAGAAAAAAAATACTTATCAGTAACAGGTGTGCTAATGTCGCCTGTTCACACACCATCTCAGAATCTAGGACAGTTTTTTTCATAAGTTGGCCGGGTGAAAGATATGATAAGAACACATGTCATTAGGGCATACGAGAGAGAGAGAGAGAGAGAGAGAGAGAGAGAGAGAGAGAGAGAGAGAGAATCAGTTGATGTCGTTTTTGTTAGCTCCGTCCTTTTTGTAAGCTGTGTAAAATCGTCTGTTGGTAGGAATATTAAACAGCTGCTGGAGAGGACGCCTTCATAAAGTGGCACTGACTCAAGTGAACAATTCTGCTACCCGGTATATACATTCATGTCTCAACTCCCTCCTTATTCCCTGAAGGGACTGGTGGACTGCAGAAGGGCAATTTCATCACGCAGTCCAGCGATTTCCGAAAGTTAAGTGGCATAAGAGGATTCGTAGCACATTTTCCTTGGCGATTTACTCTTGTACATTGAACTTTAACCTTAGAATACATATGTTCAAAAACTGTCACGCTAATGCATATGGTGGGTGTGAGAAACCCATTTTTTGGAAAATAAAGTACCAACCTTAAAATAAAAATATAATAAAACTAAGAATATACATACAGAATATAAGCCTTGCACTTGCATTTCCACATAAATAATTGACTTTAAAAGAAATCTTAAGGGCGAAGGGGTAACTTAGAAAAAGACACAAAAAATGGGGAAAATGTGCAATACAACTTAAAAAAATATCTGAGGTAGGCTTACCTCTGCAGCTGCGGACTTTTCCACTTGCACACACACTCCTTGGTCAAGGACGCTGTAGCTCATGGCGCCAAACTTTTAATGACTCACAATGGGCTGTGGTGGAGGTCGACAAATAAGGGACTTTTTTTTTTTTTAGAGTAAAAAAATGACGTACGAAAAATAGCGATTTTTCATGCAATCATTTACCCCCGAAATTGAACATTACATGGTATTTGGACCTCCCTGGGGCTGATCCTATTGATTTAGAACTCGCACCTTCCCCCTATTTTTTGCGGGGGGTAACTAAAGTAAAACATTATGTTCACCTGTAAATGGACATTACTTGAGGTGTGTACAGTGTTATTATACTACTGATACCTCCTGATTGCTAAAAACACTGATTTTTAAAGCAAAATTGTTATTATTTGTCACTTCTGTTATGTTTTTGGCCGCTAGGGAATTAATCACTAAGAATTCTATGACACATGACTTGACTGGGGTGGACGTGAGTCTTTGTTCTAGTGTTAACAATATCTTGAAAATTATTTATATTGTATTAATTCTGATATAGTTTGTACAGAAACCCGGCCCAGATTTTCTTCATTATGCAGCTTATTTCACATAGATCATTGTAAAAAAAATAAGAGAACTACGGCTTTGCGTCTCTTTCAAAAGACTTTTCCGTGACTAGTATCATATTCAACATGTATACTCCTTTGATATAGCATTCATGATGGAAAAGGGTAATTTCAGTTTAAGTTAGAGTAATGAGAATATAATACATCACGCAGCCAATGGGGGTAAAGGAGCAGACACCATGAACAATGTAAAGGGTCATGAGTAGCAGAAAATGACGCTGGGTAGACACTGGTAATCATAGTTGAACCTTCCCTACAACAAACGATGATTAAGGGGAGCTGTAATATATGGGCCACTCTATATAAGGCATCATTAAGGCTTTGAGTGTGAGAGGGAAAGAAGTTTACCTTTGAGATGCACTGACTCTGCCTGTCCTGAGTGTCTGTCTGCCTTCTTCTGTCTGTCTGTGTTTGTCTTGGTATCTGTCTATATATCTGTCTTTAAGAGATATTTTGGTCTTGCATGGTAGCCTAGTTCTCTCATGGACTGTGTGCCTCATATTGTGTGTGTGTGTGTGTGTGTGTGTGTGTGTGTGTGTGTGTGTGTGTGTGTGTGTGTGTGTGTGTGTGTGTTTTATGTTTCCGACTCTGGGCAAAGGCTTCCTGGCCTATCCCAAGGCCCAGTAGTCCTCCTACACACCTCCACATGTCACCACTTCGGCACTAACACCCACCGTCCATATTGAATACTTGCTATAGCTGTCTCATACAGGACTGGTGTAGTGGTATTATCGGGGGTAATTTTACGACATGTCGACGGATCATCTGGTAGATCAGTAAAGTTTGCTTTTTTAATGAGATTCAAATCCTTAAACTGTTCCCTGCCCCAGCCGGGACTTGATCCTGGATCAATCAGGAATGCAGGCAGCCTCTCTACCGATTCAGCCATCTGTGTGTGTGTGTGTGTGTGTGTGTGTGTGTGTGTGTGTGTGTGTGTGTGTGTGTGTGTGTGTGTGTGTGTGTGTGTGTGTGTGTGTAAAATGGAGTCAATGGGAGCATAAAACTATAAGAATGTGTTGGGGCTTTGACTAGACTGCGGTAGAGTGAATTAGAGGGTAAGAGTGATCATAAAGAGAAAGAGGAAGGGGGGGAGAGGGGAGGAGAGAGGAGAGAAGAGGAGAGTTGAGGAGAGGAAAGGAAAAGAAGGAAGAGAAGGGAGAAGAGATAAGAGGAAAGGAGAGGAAAAGGGGGAAAGAAGAGGAAAAGGGGGGAAAGGAGAGGATAGGGGGAGAGGAGAGGAGACGGGGGGAAAGGAGAGGAGCGGGGAAAGGAGAAGAGAGGGGGGAAAGGAGAGGAGTGCAGGATAGGAGAGAGAGAGAGAGAGAGAGAGAGAGAGAGAGAGAGAGAGAGAGGGGGGAGAAGGAGAGAGAGAGGGGGAAGGGGAGAGAGACGGGGAAGGGGAAAGATAGGGTGGGAAGTGGAGAAAGACAGTGAGAGAGGGGAAGGAAAGAGGGAGAAAGGGAAGTGGGAGGAAGGAAGAGAAATGAAAGGAGAGAAGAGGAGGGGGGGGGAGGAAAGGAGAGTGAACAGGAAGCGGTAAGAGAGAAAAAAGGGAGAGGAAAGGAGAGGAAAGTAGAATGCGAGGGAAAGAGCGGCGAAAGGAGAGAGGAAGAGGGACGGAAAGGGGAAAGGAACGGAAGGAAGGATGAGAGGGGAGGAGTAAGAAAGGAGAGGGGAGGAGTAGAGAAGGGAAGATGAGGAAAGGAATTGAGATAACAGAAGGGGGGAAGAGAGAAGAAAGTGGAGCTAAAGGCAGAACTATGGAAAGGAGGAATGAGTAGAGTGTGGGAAGATACGAGAAGAAAGGAGGAAAGGAGAGAGATGGAAGCCATCCTAATATTAGCAAAGCTTCACTAAGTCTCAAAGCAAACAGGGAGAGGTAGGGTGTGGTTGGGTGAGGCAGGGTGTGGAGGGTTGAGACATGGTATGGCAGGGTGTGGCGGGTTAAGGTAGAGTGTGGTTGGTTGAGTCAGGATATGGCAAGTTGTTGTTGTGCTACCTCAGGCTGTCTGACTGTGCAAACACATCAACCACAGGATAGCAATCGCCTCTGCAGGGGCGTCCCGTACGGTGAACCGATGTTCCTGTGCTGGTAACAGCAACTCTCCACGCGAGGCGTGTGGATTAGTGTGGAGGTTTGGTTCCTGGGTGGGCACAGCATTCATGCCTTACCACCCAGTTAAAAATGGTACCATCACTCCGTTATTTGGCTATATGTTTTTGTTCAACGCTGTATATAGTTTCATGAGTTACAGGAAACCATCTGGCTTGTCACTCAGTCCAGAGCCACCTGAGGTAGAATGAAGAGTAATAAATAGTGACAGGAAGGATGGGAGAAATAGGAAGAAAGGAGACACAGAAAAAGAATGATACAGTAGATATGAAGGAAGAAGGAGGCAACATTACATGAAATGAGTGGATGATGGGCGCCCCTACCTACTACCATGGCAAGGTATGGCGAGGTGAAGAAGGGTATGGCAGAGATTGGTGGAGCAAGACAGGGTGTGTTGGTTTGAAGCAGGGTATTGTGGGGTGAGGCAGTGTATGGTGGGGTTACGCAGGGTATCACGGGGTGAGGCTGGGTATGGTGGAGTGAAGTAGGGTGTGACAGGGTGTGGCAGGGTGAGGCAAGGTGTGATAGCCTGTGATGGGGTGAGGCAGCACGTGTTAGGGTATGGTGGGGTGAAGCAGGGTGTGACAGGGTGTGGTGAGGTGAGGCAGATTTGTAACATGGTGTGGCAAAGTGTGGTGGGGTGAGACGGGACTATATCTTGTCCCTGTAAGGAGAGTGATAATCTAAAATTACCCTTGCTCATGCCAGCAAAGGGTGAGTAAAGGGAAGTGTGTCCATAGAGAGAGAAGTGCATATAAAAGTGGACGTACTGTATTGATTAAACAGGGTCGGCCATAAATAGTGCCCCAGCAGAAACTCACCTGGCAGTACCTGAAGTGTTGCAGGAACAGCTGAGTCTGCTGGTGTGAAAGTGAATGTGGCAGTGGGAGTGGGAAATAAATGATGCAATGTTGACATTAATAACACTGAGTGAGCTGTCTCCCTAACACACAAGAAATCACCCACTGGAATGGATGCAGGGTGTTATACATGAACTGCTCTGAATTTCTGTGAAATAGTTTGTCAGGGCCATATTAGTGGCTTTGGGGGTTTCGTGGAAACTCCACCTTAGTTATTTAGTTTTCCATTTGCTCCTTAACTAACTGCATCCGGGTGACATGTATATGTGATTACCCGGGGATGTCTGGGTGGCACGTATACATGGTCTAGTGTTTCACAGCATTTCTTGAATATTCTGCAAGTTATTTCACTACACACAGCCATTGTCAACCCTCCTGCATGCATCTGAGTCATGCTGCAGTTACCTTTGTACCTCTGTAATGGATAGACCTACGCAAAAGGTTTTCCCTGTGTCCGGATCCTTGTCTGAGCGCACGCGGCCACTGACTTCAACACCAATGAAGTACAAAGGCCAGAATAGAAAAGGCCTTAGTGATAGTGCGATAGGGAGAGAGTTTGAGGTGACATTATTACCAGTTGTGAGTGGAGAAGATGACACTTCCTCTGAGGAAAACAACGGCCATGTTGAGTGTCGATGTTTATGCGTCGCATGAAGAGGGTGGATCACGTTAATCCTCCACTGTGCACCCATTGTTTCCCCTTGTATGTTCATCTGCTATTTCCAATCATGGGAATGGTTCAGAGGGTACTGACGATCCTGGAGAGGGGGATATTGGCACGGATGAGGAGATGGAGGAGGAGGTAGGGAGTAGAGAAAAGGAGGAGGTGGAGGAGGGAGGGAGGAGGAAGTGCTGTGAGGCGTCTCGCACCGCTGCTGTGTCTGTTTATGTGAATAATGGAAGCAGTGTTTGTTTCATGATGAAATCAGTGCCTTAGTTTTTATTGAAAGTTTTTGTGTGTGTATGTTATAATGAAGTACAAATCACAGGAAAAAAATTCTTTTATAGTGGAAAATATAATGGAGTGGAGAAAGAGAGGAGGTGGAGGAGAGAGGGAGAAGGAAATGTGGTGAGGCAAGCCTCACACCACTGCTGTGTCTATTTATGTGAATAATGGAAGCAGAAGATTTGCTTCATGATGAAATCAGTGCCTTATTTTTTACTGAAAGTTTTCTATCTATCTATTGCCAGAAACCTTAATCCCGTAAGGGGTGGCCACAAATAAACCGCCTCCACGTCACCCTGTCCCCCGCCATTTCACTGCCCTGCTCCCAGCTCACACACCCCTCTCTCATATAGCTCTCCACTCCATCCCTCCATCTTATCCTTGGTCTCCCCCTCTCTCTCCCCCCCTCCACCTCACTCACATACACTCTCCTCGTCAGTCTCTCACTCTCCATCTTCTCCACGTGGCCAAACCACCTCAATGTACTTCTCGTAATGCTTCCTATCACATCCACATCCACACCACAACGCTCCTTCACGTCCTCATTCGTCAGTCTGTCTTTTCACGTGACTCCACATGCTCCTCTCAAATAACTCATTTCCAGTACTCTCACTCATGTGTCCCTCCAACAAGGTCCAAGCTTCACATCCATAAGGTAAAGTTGGTATCACAATACTGTCATGTAGTAACTTCACTCCCATGTTCACTTCCCTGTTCCATATCATTGCTATCAGGGAACCAGCAACCTTTCTTCCTTGTTGTACCCTTTCAAGCACTTCGCCCTCCAAACTTCCATCCTTACTCTTAAATGCACCCACATTTTCCATTCCCCCCTCATCCAACCTCACTGTACATTCACTGGTTTCGCTTCTCTCGAAGACCATAACTTTACTCTTCCCAACATTCATTTTAGTTTCCATTTCTTACACACTTTCCCAAACTCATCCACCAAGCCTTGCAGCTCCCCTTCGTCTTCACTTAACAACACAGTATCATCTGCAAACAACAGTTCAGGAAGTTTCCAAACACTGCCTTCTCTCATTAGGGCCACTCCAACATCCACTGCCCTACCTTGTATCTCTTCTATAACTCAATCCATATACAGATTGAACAACCATGGAGACATGACACATCCCTATTTCAATTCAACCTTCAGGTAGAAAAATTCACTCAGTTCACTATCCACACGCACTGCAGCCTTAGCACCCTCATACACACTCTTCACAGCATTCAACAACTTCCCATCTACTTCATGTATTCTTAATGCTTTCCACAATCCTTGTCTATCCACCCTGTCATTATGCTTTCTCCAAATCCATGAAGACCGCATACAACTTCTTTCTCTTCTCTAGAAACTTTTCCTCTAAAGATCTAAGAATGAAATCTGATCTACATAATCTACTCCCTTCCTAAAACCTCCTTGTTCTTCTTCAGCTAGGGAGGTATATTTATGATAATGAAAATGTACAAATCACAGGAAAAAAAATGTTATAGAGGAAAATATTTTCGATTATGTACAGTATGTGAATAACTATTTTGTTCACAATATTTTGTTTTTAGGTTTTATGTAGTACTAGTAGTACTAGTAGTTGTAGTAGTAGTGGTAGTAGTTGTAGTAGTGGTAGTTGTGGTAGTAGTGGTTGTAGTAGTTGTAGTTGTAGAAGTAGTAGTAGTCGTAGTTTTAGTAGTAGTAGCAGTAGTAGTATTTGTAGTACTTGTTGTAATACCTAGACTTCCAGTCACACAGCAGTGCTAGAATCGAGCAACAATGCATGCCAAACATACATCTGTGTGTGTGTGTGTGTGTGTGTGTGTGTGTGTGTGTGTGTGTGTGTGTGTGTGTGTGTGTACGGCAGTGGTGTGGAGTGGTGGTGAGACGAGCAGGTACCTGACTCAGCCTGCCTCAAGGTCGTTGCTATGGTTATCAGACTTGCAGCAGCAATTATGTCACACTTTTGGAAAATATATTCGGAAATCATTTGTGGTGGATTACGGTCTTCTGGAAGTGTTTTTATTGTAGAGGGCTAGTCTAAACCTTTGTTGTGTCACTGCACCTCTGCCATGTATTCAGGAACGAGCAAAAAACAACAAAAATACCTTCCTTTCCCCACTCACTCTCTCTGACTACACGCGCTTCACGGACCATCTGAGGCAATCAGTTTGAAGTCGAAGGATTGGTGAGTATTATGACAGTTTTTAATATTTGATTATTAGCTGAGATATGAATATTTAAAAATTGACGATTATATCAGAAATTCCCGGCTGGGAGAAGGATTGGCGGGAATGTATGTCGGACGTGATGGGTTAATATCCTCTTGTAAGTTCTCTATGCACACTACATTGACAGATTAACAATATGAATAAGAAGTGAGAGAAAAATGAAATGTCGAGATGTATTAGGGAAAATAAACAGCAAAGATGGGCTGCTAAGAAGCCTCTCAGGCACTCACAATAACAGCCTATGGGAGTCTACCTATGGAACAGCTACTGCTACTGCAGCCTATGGGACCAATTGCAAGCATATGGAAGACCACGCTACCAGCAACCATTTGAAAGGGCTATCATGGTCAGATTACAATCCAGAATTAGAACACCTCATTCATTATGTTTTGTGGCCCCACCTTCCGATGGACTGCACGTTGAAGTTGCACTTTAACCAACTGTCCTCTTTTGCAGGATAGAGAGGACGATGAGGGACGTCTGTATAACTGGGCAATTCTGTCACCAGGGTCTATTGTCTCCACTACGTGAAGGCATATCCTCCCGGCAGCCACATGAGTAATAAACTCTGTTAGCGCATGAGTGGTCGTACCTATAATTTTTGTCGCATCCTAAGGGGCAGTCAAATCCAGTGTGTCCCTGTGTTACCCGCTGATTTTCATTGTACCCTTTTGAGGATATTGTGCAGAGTTTATGAATAGTGTTCAACAGAGGTGAGCATTAAATTAACGCATTAATCGTTAATCCGTTATTAACGAAGCTAATGTTTTTGTTAATGAGTTAAAGAGTTAATTCGTTTTTTAATTTAACAGGTTAGCGTTACTTCCGTTGACATTTCCGTTGATCCGTTAATCCGTTAATTATGTCCTAAAACAGGTCACTTTAGGTCAGAAACGCTTCGAATCGACATTTAATTCGTCAAATTGATAGTATCAAAGTTAGTGGTGAGTGATACTGGGGAACGAGCACCTGCCTGTGAGAGCCTCGAAGAAGAATTAGTTGAAGAAGTGGAATTCTAACTGTATTTTCTAAATATTTTGGGGTATTAATAAAACTTTTTTTTAGCAACGAGTGTCTTTTATTAAGGAGAATCGAGTTTCATATGTAAAACTAGCGGATTAACGGATTAATGGTTAAGTTCTGTTAATTTTTGGCAGAATTAACTGATTAACGAAGATAATTATCTGTTTAAATGATTAACAGTTAACGAAACTAACGTTTTTCGTTAATTTTGCCAGGACTGATGATGCTGGTCTAGAGTGAGAGCTGTTTGCAGAATCGTTTAATCTCACGCAACTGGTAAAGCAACCAACCAGAATACCAGATAATCCTGACGATAATGCCCATCTTTTGGATCTGTTCCTGACAAACAATCCAGATCAATACAGGATAGAGGTATTGTCTCCACTTGGATCCTCTGACCACAATCTCATCAAAGCCTCATTAGTTAGCCCCTTCAAACCTCCCCATTCTGAACCTGTCAGGATGAACCGATGGCACTTTGATAGGGCAAACTGGGATGAATTTAGAAATTATCTTGCTGACATTCCATGGCAGTCTTACTTCTCTAGTGATGTCAATTCAACCCAGTCCCACATTTGCGATTTATTACTAGCTGGTATGGATTTATTCATACCAAGCCAACAATTCACCAAAAGATCGAACTCTCCAAAATGGTTTGATAGCAACTGTGCCAGAGCAACAGCCCAAGAGTCATCAGCATATAACTATTACTTGAAATAAAAAACATCTGAATCACTCTCTCAATATAAAATTGCTAGAAACCACGCGAAAGTTGTAATATATCTTGCTAAATCAAACTTTCTTCAAAACTAAGCATCAAAACTACTTAACAACCCTAATGACAATAGAATATTCTGGTCAACTCTCTATTCTTTCAATAATAACTTTAACAAGCCATCATCCATTACCCCACTAAACTCTCCAGATGGCAAGATTACAAATGACCCGCGTGGGAAAGCAGATATCTTCGCCAGTACATTTGCCAGAAATTCTACCTTAGATGAAACCAGCCAGAATGTCCCAGCACTAGATCTTGACTCTCTCGAAATTGTTCCACTTAAAATACAGACAAGGTGAAATCCATCCTAGACAATTTACCTACCAACAAAACTCCAGGCTAAGATGAAATTCCGCCAATTGTTTTGAAAAAGTGTTCCCCACAACTTGCCTCTGTTCCTGCAAAATTATTCAGACTATGCATACGTATTTCTTCATTCCCTTATCCATGGAAAGAAGCCAATATCCACCCAATTCCAAAGAAAGGAAATTCCTCTGACCCCTCTGATTACAGACCAATAGCTGTCACATCTTCTCTTGGTAAGGTTTTTGAAACTGTAATTAATAAGCATATAGTCAAAGATCTTGAATCCAACAACTTAGTGATAGACAATATGGTTTTCGCCACGAAAGATCCACCATTGACATACTCAGTCTCCTGACTCATACCATCCATCAATCAGTTGACCTGCATGGTGACTCTCATGCAGTAGCCCTGGATATTTCTAAAGCTTTCGACAGAGTGTGGCACCGTTCCCTGTTGTCTAAACTCACTTGCTATGGACTAAACTCTATTGTTCCTTTGATCTCCTCATATCTCAGCAATAGAAAAATAAGAGTAAAAGTAAATGATGTATAATCCACTTTCAATTCAGTTAACGCCAGCGTGCCGCAGGGACCAGTGGCACCAACCCTGTTCCTCGTTCATATTAATGATCTCTTATCTGTCACCCTAAATCCCATCCATTCATATGCAGATGACTCAACACTTCATAGTTCATTCACACTCGGACATCCATTTACAAAGTCCAATATCTCTAACTCTCAACTCAGTACAGCCATCTCTTTAAATCAAGACTTATCCACGATCAGTGAATGGGGACCAAATAACCTTGTCCCATTTAATGCTAGTAAAACTAAATATATACAATTTACTAATAGAGAGGTATTGCCAGAATTGTAAATTACCTTCAGTGCTACAAATATTTCCATTTCCAAAAGTATTGAAATTCTCAGCGTCTCGCTTAACAATGCCCTCAGCAGACCTCTCATATTAGATCACTTGCTAAAACCGCCTCAAAGAAACTTGCATTATTGTACAGAGTCCGTAACTTCTTCAATGACGAGCAGTTAGTTATAATTTATAAGAGTCATGTGCACTCTCAGCGTGATTACTGCTCATCCTTGTGGAGTGGATGTGGAGAGGTTGCATTAAAACAAGAAGACAAAATTCAGAATAAAGCTGTTAGAATTAATTATTAGTAACCCTGCTATTACTAATAAACTACCTCCCCTGCAAGTAAGAAGGAATGTTGCCTCCATTGCGTTATTTTACAGATATTTCTATAGCAAATGCTCAGATGAAGTTGCATCCATGGTGCCACCTCTCCATGCCTTCCCTTGTGCTACACAGGCATCTGGCAGCGCTCATAATTGGAATGTCACTCAGCCATACTGCAGAACTTCTTCCTATCAGAATTCTTTCATTCCCCGAACTGCATATCTCTGGAACTCGCTTCCCCAGAGTTGTTTCCCTCCAAACTTCAACCTACAGCTGTTCAAGTCTAACTGTTACAGATATTTTATGAACAGAAGACACCAGTAATCTGGTGCACAGATTTTTTTTTTATTCATTTGTTTTTCCTTCCTCTGTTCTGTTATAAAAAAAAAAAAAAAAATGCCCACCACTGGTATCGAGGGGTAGGGAGAATCGGTTGTATTGCTGTTGGGTGACTGAGGTATGTCTGGGGTATGTCTGAGGTGTGTGTGGTGTGCATACGGGGTATATCCAAAATAAAGTACACCATTTGGGTTGTGCTGGAATGTTAGTTATGGATGAGGTGAGTTTGCCTATCAAAGATGTCGGTTGTCTTGTTTTCTCGATAGTACATAGTTTTATTCAGCTTAGGATTGGCTTTCCTTTCTTTCTGGGTTACTTGACAGAAACAGAACGATTTTGGTAAACACACACACACACACACACACACTCTCTCTCTCTCTCTCTCTCTCTCTCTCTCTCGCAGGTTGCAGAGAGAGACGGAGCTCCTTGTGAATCGTGGGGAAATAATCGCCCAATTAGCGTCGAGAAGGAAACCAGCCTATTGTGATTTTGTGAATCAGTGGGTGAGTGGTGGTCCCGTCTGTCATTCTTAAAAAAAAAAAAAAAAAAAAAAAAAAACGCAGGTTTCGGTCATAAAGAGTACAAGGCACAGTGTAAATACAAAGTTACCGTATGGTTGCACCATGGCAGAAAGGGATCACTCAATGTTTACATCTGATGGCGGGGACTTTGCGGGCTTCTCCAGTGAGGATATGCGTAAAGGAAGTACTAGGCTGAACCAAACAAGAGTAGCAGGAGTGGAGAAAATGGCGGAGAAGAATGTCCAGGAGTTAAAATAGGTATGGTCAGTAATCTGAGAGTTGCAGGAACGGACCTTAGAACACGAGAAAGAAATCAAAGTACTACAGGATAACCTGGAAGAGGTATGCACAGCAGTGCTGAAGAAGGAAGAGGAGTTACAGAATTAAAAGTGAGTAATGAATCTGCCTCAAATGAGATAAAACAGTTCAAGAGGGAAAATAAGAGGTCAGAAGAAGAAAGTGACAGGACGAAAAGTAAACTAGATGAGTATGATCAAAATCAAGGAGGCAAGATGAGCACATAAAGGAAATCAAGGAGCAACACAAGGGGTGGGAGAAAATTCAAGAGAAAGGAAATGTAAATTTGAAAGAGATTATAGAACAGCAAAGCAATGACAAGATGGAGAAGGAAGCGGTTAGAGTACTGAAAGTAGAGAATCTTTAGTCAGGGATGTAGCAGATAAGAAAAAAAATGTGTGACAATTTCAGAAGTAAAAGAAAAACGTATGACAGTAAGATCAAAAAGGGAAAGAGAAGAACTGAGTAATGTTAAAGAGATAATATCAGTAGTTATGGAGGGTAACAAAGAAGCTCAAGAAGAGACTGAAGAAGTGTTTAAGTTAGGAAAGTACGAGGAAGGAGGGGCGAGGCCACTTAAGCTAAAGTTTAAGTCTCAGGTTATGGTAAATGAAATCATCAACAGAACATGGAAATTATCAGAGAAAGAGGGGTTTAAGGGTGTTTGAATAAGGAGGGATGAAAATAAGGAGGAAAGAGCTAAAATAAAGTAGTTAGTAAAGGAAGCAAAGGTACAAAACGAACAGAGAACGGAGGAAGAGAAGACAGTGTCCTAATGGAGAGTTATGGATCAGAAATTAGAGGCTTCACCAAACCTGTTTCAGCGGACTGCCACCAGGTGGTCTAGCGTCGCCCAGCCTCGATTAAATATTTTTGCGGGGTTTTAAAGACCTGTGAAATTGTACTTAATACTAAGTTTATAATAATACTGCTATTTATAGAAATATTTTTTCCTATTCAATCAAGCGCATATACATATACCTGTAAAGAAAGAACAACCAGGCTTTCAGAGAATCTTAGCTTGGGGACTAAAATAGTGTGCTGTCTATTTATACATATTTGAATAAATCGTGTGCAGTTAGTAAAAGGAGATTACCTTCAGGACTTCTGAGGTGTGTGTTTTAGCACGTTTTAAAGTAGTATGCAGTTCCACTGAAAATAATGTACTGAACAATTGCTTAGTTGGTGAGTCAGCCATATTAATCCAAACAAATGCCAGTGCGGTACGACCCTACAATACGAGGTGTTGAAGTTTAAACTTATCAAACTGTGCAGTGGAGCCAGGGAAACATTTATAAGAATTATTTGTGTTAGACTTTGGTTATAAGATGACCAAGACGTCCAAAAGGTCCATGTTGTTAGGAAAAATCATACGTCAGGCAGGGCGGCAGATCGAAAGGTGTTGTTAAATATGCGGCTATACATCTATTTTCTTTTGTGGATACTAACGAATGACAAATATTTTAATCACTGTTATCTTGCTTTATGGATGGTTCTAGTAAAATTGCCTAGGTTTTGTCTCTATGTTATGCTTACAGAGATGAGTAAACTGACGAAAGCTGAGTTTTCAAAATGACACTTATAATACATTATATATAATCAAAGGGCTCCCATATTGTAATTTCTTTGTAGCATATCATGCTATCTGGGTAATTTGATGAGTAAAATATGTTTTGACGTGTTTTACTTTGTGTCAAAATTAAAAAGAACTTAAGCACTGGCTACTTTTTCAATGCCTACCCCGCATCACAGCTGGGCGACGGAAGCGAACCTAGAGGCAGATTTCTGAAACATGATCTGGTGAAGTTTCTAACTGAGGAAGTGGTGCCAACGCAGAAAGGGAGAGAAGAGGGAATAAAAAATAATGAAAAAAGTTTGAAAGTGGCATATACTAATGTTGATTGATTTAATTTCGGCAAGGTTAGAAATCAATGATTTCTTGAGGGTACATGAACCAGATGTTACGTGCTTTGTAGAGACCAAGTTAAGAGAGGATATTGATATCCAATTGGGGGATGGTAAATACAAACTGTGGAAAAGAGACAGAAAAGAAAAAAAAAAAAAAAACGGAAGGAGGAGTTATGATAGCAGTGAAGAACAACATAAATGTGGATACTGTGGAAGTGGGAGAGGGTAGGGTTGAAGAGATAAATATGAAATTAGAGACTGGAGAGAATGACAAGATAGATATGGCAGTAGTATATGTTCCCCCTAAGACAAGAACATGGAATGACGATGAATATCAGGAGATGTCAGACATGGTTAGTTATCAACAGAAAAGTGATTGAGAAAAGCAGCAATATAATTCTGATGGGTGATATTAATTGTAAAGAGGTGAACTGGGAAGAATGGGACTCAGGAGGCAATGAAGATTCGTGAGGCAATACATTGTTAAATATGGCAATGAATAATGTAATGACCCAGTGGATTGAAGAAGAGACATGATTCCGAGGTGATGACACACCAGCAAGACTAGATTTACTCTTATCAAAGGGCCTGACGTAACTGAATCTTTGAAATATCTGTGTCCTATATGAAAAAGTGATCCTGTGGTCATTGAGTTCCAGATAATATAAGGGAACGTGGTGCCAAGAGATGAGCTTTATAGGCAGGGAAGGTAGCCTACAACTATGGGAAAGCAAACTTCACAGGATTGAAATTTTTTTTTGAAAATGCGGATTGGAGAAAGTTCAGAGAAACAAGAGAGATACAAAGGAAGTGGGATATCTTTCTAGACCTCTACAATTCGGGAATGGAAAAATATGTTCTTAAGAGAAAGTGGGAAAGAGACCATGAAAAAGGATTGGTTTAACAAAAGGTGTATGATAACAAAAAAAAACAAAAAAAACAGGGGACATCGTGTGGTTACAACTAGAAAAAGAGAGGTAATAATAGAACAAAGGAAGAATATAAAAGAACTAGAAATGAATATACAAGAATATGTAGAGAGGAAGACAGGAACTTTGAAAAAGGTAAAGTTGACAAATGTAAAGAAGAACCCAATTTGTTTTATAGATATCAATGGCAAATTAAAACAAAAGGAAGGAATCACCAAACTGAAAGCAGAAGAGAGAGGTCTACAAAGATGTGGCAGTGCAAGCTGAAATAATGAACAAATTTTTCCAACCGGTTTTCACTAAAGAAAGGGATTTGTTGAAGGGGGAGGGAGTGGCTAGAAATGTAGTGATAAAAGATATAAAAACGGAAGTGCAGGAAGTGTATTAATTACTAGGAACTCAAGATGTAAGACAAGCCCCAGGAGCGGATGGAATCTCTTACTGGGTTCTGAAGGAATGCAGAGAACACCTGGTGGATAAGATTCACAGTTTAATTGTGTGTTCTCTGGAAGAGAGGAAAGTGCCTCGGGAATGGAAAAGGGCAAATGTGGTACCAATTTATAAGAGAGCAAACAAGGAAGAACTCCTGAATTATAGACCAGTGTCCCTAACCAGCATGGTTGCAAAATTGTGCCAGAATCCTGAAAGATAGATGGATAAAATATCTGGAGGAGATGAACATTTTGGTTGAAAGCCAGTTTGGATCCAGAAGTGGAAGGTCATGTGTTTCCAACTTGTTGAGCGTTCACTCAAGAATGATTGAAGTGCTACAGGAGAGAGACGGTTGGGTGGATTGTGTATATTTAGATTTGGAGAAAGCTTTCAACAAGGTATTCCATAAGCGACTAATGTCAAAACTGAGCACATAGGAGGACTGAAGGGAAACCTCCTGGAGTGGATGAGAGACTTTTTGAGTGACAGACAAATGAGAACAATAATAAAGGACAGGATGTGTGCATGGAGGGAAGTAACAAGTGGAGTCCCACAGGGCTCGGTGTAAGCGCCAGTAATGTTCCTGATTTACGTAAACGATATGGTAGATGGAATGAACAGTTATGCAAGTCTGTTTGCTGATGATGCAAAGATATTGAAGAAAGCAGAAGTCGAGGAAGACTGTAAAATGCTGCAGGAGGACCTGGATAGGATACATGATTGAAGCCGGATGTGGGAAATGAAATTCTACCCAAAAAATGTACAGTATTGGAAATGGGTAAAAGTACCGAGAGGCCATCACTGGGTAATGAAGCAATCATAAAAGCAAAAGAGAAAGACTTGGGAGTGCTGGTCCAGGATAGTTTGTCTCCTGAAAAAAAAAAAAAAACATTAACAAGACAGTTAGAGAGATGTATAATCCCTTGACTAGCATAATAGTAGCATTTCATTACATGGATGAGGAGATGATGAAAAAATTGATAGTGGCCATGATCCGCCCCAGGTTAGAATGTGCAGCAATAGTGTCCCCACACAAAAATAAAGATATAAACAAGATCGAGAGAATACAAAGAACAGCAACCAAGATGATCACTAGCCTGGCAGATCTGTCATACAGAGAGAGGCTGGAAAAGATGGATCTGCCTTCCTTAGAGTAAAGGAGAGAGAGGGGCGACATGATTGCAGTGCTCAGGGCCATGATGGGAGTAGATAAAATTGACAAGAGAAGATCTGCTTGTATGGGATAGGAGAGTAACAAGAGGACACAGAATGAAACTGAAAAAGCCAAACTGCTTGAAGAATATCAAGAAATGTAGTTTTCCTTACAGATGCATAAACCTGTGGAATAGCCTAGACAAAGAGATCGTCCAGTCTAAAAACTTAAATGAGTTCAAAGCCAAATTTGACTTATTGAGAAACAGAGACGGGACCCCATGAGAGTAGCTCATTTCCTGTATATCACAACTAGGTAAATACACACACACACACACACACACACACACACACAGAGCAGTGAGAGAGAAAGGATGTGCATCATGTCGCTCTGATAATACTGATTGTTGCTGGCCACTACTGGCCACACCTAAGGGTATCTCTGTACTAGGCTAAATTAAGTGATGTTCTAATATAGGAGGGGAAGCATAAACAAAAAAATGTTGTCCAGATAACAGAATACTGTACATTCCAAGCCAGTGCATGCAAAGGAATCCGCTGATACAACGAAAAGAACAGCTGGGTGTAGTCATTATCACCAGGTGGGTAGTAGGGAGATGCAAATTTGTAAGTAAAAGTTATCTTTCTAAGTAAGAATGATCTTTCTGCAAGATGAGCACAATCATTAGTAAAGTGAATATGGATGAATTTAAGAGAGGGGATAAAGATAAAAAATAGGATGATGATTTCTACCCAGAACTGGTTGAAACGGAAACATATAATAAATTAGTAGAGAAAGAGAATAAATTGGAGAAGACTTTTCAAATGGAAATAGATGAAATTAAGAGAGAAATACACATGCAGAAGGAGGAAAATGAAAAATCAGTAAAGGAATTAACCCATAAACTACTAACAGGATCGAATGATCCTTTATTCAGGATTACACTAGATGCCAAATGTAACCGATAGAGGAGCCTTTGCACAAAAACTGTGGACGCTAGGCTTCAGCCCGATTGTGACGTATATCGATGCAAACCAATGAGAACTAAGTTCTGAATAGGGAGGAGGGAAGATCCGGGCCCCTACCCATGGTGATGGGTGATTCATCCACCGCTCTCTCGTCACCTTCTTCTACCCCAATACCATTGGTCCCTCTCCCCCTCCCTCACATCTGACCGCCTCCTGCTCCCTTCCTTCCCCTCTCTTACCATCCTCCATCACCCCACCATGGTTCCCCCTCCTTTCCCCCCCTCCCTGTAACCCTGGGGAGGGCTATATCCCCCCTACCCACCATCCACACCCCTGTACTCCTTCTCTGCCTGTCCTCTTTGTCTTGTGGTGTCTGTCTCCCACCTCTATACCTCTGTACAACCCCTCCAGGCCTCTCCCTACCCCACCTCCACCCCCCACCCCCTGTAGTATGCTGTCTGCTTACCTCTCCCCCCCCCCACCTAGAGTATTATACAGTAACATCTCTATTATCCAGACTCCCAATAACCGGACACCCCACTACCCGGACATTTTGGGCCCAGTCCTTTGGAACCCCCAAATGGCCAAAAAATGTTAAAAAAAAAAAAAAAAAAAAAATCCCACCCGTAATTCGAACTTGGTGTGCGGTGTGGACCAGCTGTGTTTTGCTGCGTAGTTCCGCTGACATCCGGCAGGGCAATGCTGCCTCCTTCCCATTTCCCGCTCATCCATAGTCGTGAGTGCACACTCCTCACCATGGCCACCCACGTGCTTGCTTTTGTGATGGTGCCCTACCTCCTGCAGGCCCTGTTGTTCCTCAGCTGCCTCTTCCTCTTGTGTGTGATGACGGCCCTGTCGCCTGAGAAGAGGAAACGAGTGGCTTTGACTCTGGAGAAGAAAGAGATATTGGAGAAGGTGGATGAGGGATGGTCAATGTCAAGCATCCTCCCTGAATTCAACCTGGCCCACTGTACCTTGTTTGATATTAAGAGATCCCGGGACAAGCTCACCCAGTACACAGCTGACTTCACATCGAAAACCAAACACAATGTGGAGAGGAAGGTTATGTTCACTCCCCGGTTTGCAGAAATTGACTGCTTCATGCTGATTTGGTACTGACAACAATGTGCTACCAGTGTGCTGGTGCATGGTATGAAATTGAAGGCTGCCGCCAAGAAGTTTGCAATGTTACGTGGCACCCCAGCCTTCAAGGCATCCAAGGGCTGGCTCATAGCTTTCAAGTTATGGCATGGCCTTACCAACCGTAAGGCCCATGGCGAAGCTCTGGATGCCAACAAGGAAGGAGTAGAGGAGTTTCGGCAGAAGGCGAAGGGCTTGATCTGTAACTCTCAATTCTTGTAATAGGTGAGTCTTGAGTTTTTATTGGTATTTTGATAATTGAAGAGCAGGAAGAGTTAAAGATGAAAACAAGGAGTTGATCTTGATTTATCATCTTCAGAGAAAGTCTTAAGTTGAGCAACGTATAATACAGAGACAATATACTTAGTAAGGCTAGTCGGACCCCTCTTCTTAACCTCCTTCTCCCTACTACCTTCCGTTCTATGGTCTGTCTCCTTCTGACCTGAAAATCCTACATCCTCATTTTAGCAGGGGTTGTGTCACGTGGAATAAACTAATGTGAAGTTTCTAGAAGCCTGTGTGTGAGTATGTGTGTATGTGTGTGTATGGTCACGATGCGTTGTTTGTGTGCCTATCTCGCTGACACACTACCTATCTCATCCCCTGACTTGCTGCTTCCAGTGTATTGTCAACATTCCTTCACTTAGAGTTGCAAGCTCATTTCCCATTCCCAGGCTTGCCTGGTGCTCTGTCTATCTATTTATCTATCATGTTTTCTATAATGAATTGTATTTATAATATGGAGTCCTAACATTGCTCGGTCACGCCGCTGGAGGTCCTCCTACAGCAATCATTATTGACATATGCTAATCTATTAATACATAATAGTCTTCTTCTTAACTCTTAATATATAATATTGATTATAATATTGTACAGGTATAATATTCATGGAAATATTGCAATGATCTAGTAATATTACATTTTAAACAAGTTGTATACATAATTGAATAAATGCACTAAAGTTAAACTATTGTACTGTAATACAGTTTGTAAATTGGTTACTGTATGGCATTTAGTTATTGTATGACATTTTGTGTATGTATAATAGTAAAATGCATATAGGGGCCTAGGCAAGAAAAGAAAATAGTTTAAAGTTAAGATTATGGTAAGAGCTATTAATATTTCATTTAAAGATAATGCTACTGGTATAGCCTACTTCTATATCATGGATCATTCTTCTTTTTATTATATATATATATATATATATATTATATATATATATATATATATATATATATATAATTAATACTATATACAAAATATGTACACTTCATTCAGGGGGGTTAACTTGGATGTTAACTCTACCCCCACTAAATACTGACTCCAAATTTGCAATTCTTGCATGCATTCTGTGCACTGCGAACAGCACTACTGCAAATACAATGCAGAAGATTATAAAGACAGTAGGTGCTGGGCTATACACATAATATGGGTTGAACATACTCAAACTCAAATCTTCCCAGGGCTTCATTGTTTCATTGATCAGTTGCGTAGTTTCAAACTTAGGTTAAGTCAACTTAATACTTGTGCTTATGTTTAGGTCCATATCAGTCAATGGGTGGAAATGTTTGTGTGTATGACTGAGGATGGCATAGTGATTGATGGTGGATAAAGTGGACCTAGATGGTGTAAATACCGTACAGTCATCTGGTGCTCTGTATAATCCTGAGGCTGAAGTATGAGATGGTGGTATATCTGGACAGACTATGTAAACTGATGTGTTATGAGTGAAATAAAAAAACTGAGTGTCCGATGCATTGATGGTGTACAAGCTTATCTGGAGCAAAAGTGAAATTGCAATAATTATGAATATTGAGATTTCCTATGATAGCCATTTCACAAGGGACTGTATCAGTAGGCTGAAACGTGAAAATATACGCAGGACAAAGGTGAACAGCATATAAGGATGTGCGGCACTTTCGTTCAATCGTTGATTCACTTGCGAAAGTGACAGTGTTTCGTCTCTTGGAGACCATGATGAGTTCGGTGTCTGTGTTGATGTTGATGATGACCAAAGCGTTATTATTCTTAGAAGGGAAGGGGTGTATTTGGTATACTGTGAACAGGTCATCAGTTATGAATGGTACATGAACTACTACTGATGTTGGTGTTAGTGTTGCTTCTAAATATGGATAATATTGCATGAATTCCCTACTTCGGAACAAAGGCTTCAATTTATGTTTATGTATGCCTTGACTAATTATCTGAAGTAGTTCATGAGCTGGAAGTAAGTCAATTGTGATCTTGCCATCACCAGCATTCGAAATTCCTTGCATAAGTGCCCTGTAATGAACTCGTGTTGTCTAATTGTAGTAGAATTGTGTCAATATGTTCTGTGATGATCGAGAAGTGTTGGAAAAGTGTTATGTTACCTTCCATTTCATTTATTTTATCTACACTTTCGAGAGCTATGTTTTCTGCCTTTTTCAGATTTTTCACAATTGTCTTCATTGCTGAGTTATGTCCTTTGATGAATTAATCTTGGTATGTTAGTACCTGAGCTATTTTATTAAATTTGTAGTTTATTTCTTTAAGGTCTTTCTCTGTAGCCAATCCAAAGATCTTCCCAAGAACTGCGCCACCTAGTTTGAACAAACCGCGCTTTTGGCGAGCACGTGTGATATTGTTCTTGTTGTTCAATACCACCGTTCCATGAGATGGTAGATCTTGGATCATGATGAGCATAGTTGACTTAGCCTGTTCTATTTTCCATTTCGCTAACTTCACTATTTCATCCACTTCCTTTTTGTTATATGCCTGTGAAACATAGCCTCCTATCATGAAGTCCAGGGTTCTCATGGATCTTGCGATATTTTCTAGATAAGAAGGTAAATTATACAAGTAATCCAGACTTATTTCAGTACTCATGACATCTTTTACGATTGAAGTCGTAGCCGTTGGAGCTATGGGGCATCCCTGCCGTACTATGTGTTGGGGGTCTAAGTGAGCATATCCTCTTGCTATGTAGAGGAGAATTCATAGCATAAGTCCCTTCATCGTTACCTACCGACAAAAAAAATCTATTAATTTTTTAATATGGTCATGCTGTGGTCGATGATAGTGATGATGTGCGTTACAGTTGATTAACGTTGAACAATAACTTGATTGTTATTTCATTTATAGAAGGAGTTTAAATCGATATTTAAATCTCGTAAATGATGTACTGTAGATTTTATTGGAACAGTTCCACCTATGTTTGATTGTTTGGTATATGACCTTAATTTATTTTTGTAATTATTGTTGTTTTCTTGATTGGTTTCATGAGTTACGTTCGCTTGTTCGGTTGTATCCGAGGCTGAATAATTATTGGATAATTCCCTTGAAACTCGTTTTAAATGGTCAATATGAACTTGTTTCTCTTCGCCACTAGACAGTGACTTAATTAAAACTTTGCTTTTATGTTAATTACTCTGTATGGGCCCTCAAATTTTGGGGATAATTTATTGTCTCTCGTATGAATGATAGCATAAACAATGTATCCTAAGCTGATAGGTGAATCTCTTGCCTTCTTGTTAAATGCCTCCGTCAATTCTTCCTTGGACATCGTTAATTGTTTTTTGACTCTTTTGTGTACGTCCTGGAGTTCACGTAAACGGAGTTTAGAGTAATAATCGTAATTGTTTATGGGCAGACTGTCACCTTCTAGGAGCTCATATGGTAGTTTTTTAGCTGTCCCATATATAATGAAATGTGGTGTGTCACCTATGGATTTATTTATAGATCCATTAATTGAGGCTTCTACACTGGGAATCCAATCATCCCAGCTTGCATAATTTTCATTGAGAATGTGTCGTAGCACATCTAATTCTTTTTTGTTTTGTCTCTCTACTAACCCATTAGATGCTGGGTGATAGGCTAAAACGTTAACCTTTTTGATGTTGTATTGTTTAGACATTTCTTGTAAGATATCAGAATTAAATTCTCCTCCGTTATCACTTATTAGTACCTTTGGGGTAGTAAAGCGACATATTACATTATCTGTTATTACCTTTGCTACTGTCTCTGCTGTTTTATCTTTAACTGGAGCTAAAATGACATAACGTGAGAAATTATTCGTTGCTACTGTTACATAGCCTATGATTTCATCATCCTTTGTATAATTCTAATGTACAGTATGCTGCATGTTTGATCACGATTCGCCTTGTGGCTTCTATAGTGACCAGGCTTGCGTGTTCTACCTCACTCCTCCCTTCTCCCCCTTATAGTAGAGTAAGTCGTTCTTTCTGTTGTTCAGAGCAGGACTGTCAACTCTTCCTCCCCTGTGCCTTCATTTCCGCATCCTTCTTGCAAGTTGTATCAAGCTCTGCCGGCCCCCTATATAATGAGCTCAGTCTCTGCATTAATTGCCACTTAGATCTACTCCTCATTTGGTTCACATCCCTGTTCTCCCCTGTATAGTGTATTTTCGTGAGTGCTCAGGAAGTCTCCAATCATCTAGCTGCTGTATAATTTGAGTATAAGTGTTATTACCATTTTTCTTGTACTGTACGGCCTAAGGCATTAATTTGTAGGCCTGGTAAGGTTTTTGTTATTCATGTAGAGTTTTTGGTGTCAGCCATTATTAATAATATTTTGTATCTGTAATAATATATCTTGCTTTAACTGAGCATTATCCGGTTCTCTCATTTATCAGGGCTGACTTAGATAAATTTGTTCTTGCTAAATTCGTGTTAATAGAGGCTATTGCAGTTAACCATATATGTAACCTGTTTTGCCATTACATTATCCTTATGAGTCCTGAATGTTTAGTTGTTAGTTTGAGCATTAAACTTTAACTTGTAATTTTACCTAACTCTTTTTAAAGATCAAGTTGTTGACATGATTAATAAAAGCTTGTTTAATGCAACTCCTCCAGATGAGCAAACGCAGATTGAAATAGCTAAGTTACAGCTAGCCCTGCAGGAGGCTCGTGCTAAGGAGGCTGAGTTTCAGGCTCGTGCTAAGGAGGCTGAGGCTAAGGAGGCTGAGTCTCAGGCTCGTATTCAGGAGGCACAGGCACAGGCTCAGGCACAAATTGAACTTGCTAGAATTCAGGCAGACCATGAGTATCGCATGAAACAAGGTGGAACTGGATCATCTAGCTCTGATGATTTTGATGTGGCTAAAAATGTTAAACTTGTCCCTCCTTTTAATGAATCTGATTTAACAAAGTATTTTCAGTTGTTTGAGAGGGTAGCTACAGGTTTTAATTGGCCCAAAAAGTATTGGCCAGTACTCCTTCAAACTGTTCTCACCGGTAAAGCTCAAGTAACTTATGCATCTTTGCCTCAGGATCAATCTGATAATTATGATGTAGTTAAGAGCTTGATTCTTAAGGCCTATAAGCTTGTTCCTGAAGCCTATAGAGTAAAATTTAGGACAACTTATAAGCAAGATAAGCAATCCCATGTTGAGTATGCAAAAATCAAAGAAGATCTGTTAGAGCAGTGGTTAAATTCTAAAAATGTAAATTCTGATTTTGATAAATTTAAGCAGATGATTTTGCTGGAGGACTTCAAAAGGTGTATTAATAAAGATGTAAGCCTATATCTTGATGAGAAAAGAATAGATAATTTGTCTGATGCTGCAGTTTTAGCTGATGAATATGTTCTCACTCACAAGAGATATTCTAAAGAAAAAAGGAAAGCTGAGAGTAAGTACGTTGCCTCTACTCAGAGTACAGGTAACAGGAAAGAGAATAAAGATGATGTTTCTCAGGAAGTAAATACCAGCTTCACCTCTAGATTTCAGAAAAGTAAATGTACTTATTGTAGTAACCTTGGCCATACTTCGGAGAAATGTTTCAGGGGACAGCGTGATGTGAACAAAAAGGAGTCTTTAAATATTCAGTCATTTGGTCTAGTGTCCACCCTTGAGAGTTCCCAGAATTCTTTAACCGAGTTAACTGAACCTGCTTTGAGGGGTAAATTAAATTCTCATGATGAAGCTCCTCTTTTGAGCAGTAACGTGGGTGACACTTTCAAGAGTTCATGTGCTAATTTCCTCTCTGATGGTTTTGTCAGTCCTCTGGACAGTAATGACAGGAAATCAGTTAAAATATATCGTGATACAGGTGCTTGCCAATCCCTTATGCTGACCAGTGTTCTAGGCTCTAATGTTAATTCCTCTGATGAAACTGTAATCTTACAAGGTGTAGGGAATAATTACTTCTCTGTCCCTCTGTGCAGAGTGAATTTAGAGTCTGGTTTTGTTAATGATTCCGTTATGGTTGGGTTGGTTGAGACACTCCCAATGTCAGGTGTAACTTTCTTACTTGGAAATGATATTGGTGGAAGTCAAGTGTGTCCAGCTCCTCAGTTGTCTAGTGAACCAGTGACTGCGACCCAGGATTGTGATATCCCTGATGTGTTCTCTGCATGTGCTGTCACTAGGGCTAAGTCTAAAGTTACTGGTGACTTAGAGGATAATGATGATGATGATGTTATCCTAGCTGACACTTTTCTTGCTAATTTGGACCACTCACCAGATGAGGCAGTACCCCGTAGTGTTGATAATTTGTCTCGTCAAGAGTTGGTTGAGTTGCAGGTTGCTGACCCTGAGTTGAAAGGTCTAGCTAACTCTGCTTGAAGTGAGGAATAGTCAGCTGGTGCTTCTACTTGTTATTATATAAAGTCAGGAGTACTTATGAGAAAGTGGAGACCCCCAACAGCATCAGCCGACTGTGAATGGGAGGTTGTACATCAAGTTGTTATCCCTCATGTTTGTAGGCAGGATATCATTAGAGTGGCTCATGATTCCAGTTTGGCAGGACACCTTGGAGTGAGGAAAACTGTAGCACGCATTTTGAAACACTTCTACTGGCCAGGTATCTTCAGAGATGTTTCCTGGTATTGTAAGTCTTGTCACTCCTGTCAAGTTGTGGGGAAGTGTAATCATATCGAAAAGGTTGCACCTCTAGTTCCCATTCCTCCTTTTGAGGCGCCATTCACCCGTGTGTTGGTGGATATTGTGGGCCCTCTTCCTAAGACTTCTTCAAGATTTTCTTATGTGTTGACCCTGATTGATATGGCTACTCGTTATCCTGAAGCCATTCCACTTAGAATATCTCAGCAAAGAACGTGGTTAAGGAAATGCTAGGGTTCTTCACAAAGTTTGGTCTGCCCAAGGAGGTTCAGTCAGACCGGGGAAGTAATTTTATGTCAAATGTTTTTAAGCAGTCTCTGAAAGAGTTGGGCATCACCCAGATCACGTCTTCAGCTTACCATCCCCAGACCCAAGGAGCGTTGGAGAGATATCATCAAACACTCAACTCGATGCTCAGGAAATACTGTTTGGAACATCAGAAAGACTGGGATAAAGGTCTTCCATTCGTTGTATTTGCCGCAAGAGAATCTCCAAATGAATCACTGGGCTTCTCACCCTTTGAACTACTGTTTGGCCATGAAGTAAGAGGACCTCTTAAGCTACTCAAGGAATGCTGGCTGTCGGAGGAAGATGACGTCAACCTGCTGGAGTATGTGATGAAGTTCAAAGAACGGCTGTCCACTGCTTTACAGCTGGCGAGAGAGAATTTAGGAGCTGCTCAGGAGAAGATGAAGACTTGGTATGATAAGAAGTCCAGGTTACACCACTTTCAGCCAGGAGATCAGGTTTTGATTCTGCTACCGGTGCATGGGCAACCTCTTCAAGCCAAGTTTAGCGGTCCTTATTTTGTGGAGAAGAAACTCAGTGATGTCAACTATGTCATTGCCACACCAGATCATAGAAAGAACAAGCAACTTTGTCACATCAACATGCTAAAGTTATATCACAGGCGGGACGAAAATAACCCAGTCTGCACTGTAGCTGTTCCACCCGAGTCTGCAAGTGACGTTCTCCCATGCAGTATGAGCCTGAGTGATAGTTTGGGGAAGAATCCTGATATCATGAATGATCTCCAGACTAAGCTTTCTCATCTAGCTCCCGAGGAAAGGCAGGAGTTTTCAGCATTACTGCAGGAGTACCCGCAAGTGTTCCGTGCCACTCCAGGAAGAACCACTGTGTTGATGCATGATGTCGTTGTTGGAGATGCAAAGCCAATTAAACTGCCTCCTTACCGTGTGAACCCAGTGACAGTTCCTCTCATCCAGAAGGAGCTTGGCTACATGTTGGACCACAAGATGATTGAGCCCTGTCAGAGCGAGTGGAGTTCTCCTGTCACTCTAGTCCCTAAGCCAGGTGGGACACAGCAGCTTTGCATCGACTACAGACGTGTTAATCAGATAACCAAAACAGACACTTACCCTCTCCCTCGTGTGGAAGATTGCATAGACAAGATCGGAAAGGCTAGGTACATAAGTAAGTTTGATTTATTAAAGGGATACTAGCAAGTACCTATGACTGAACGTGCTAGCGAGGTCTCATGTTTTGTAACACTAGGAAAGACTTTTGCATGTTCTGTAATGCCATATGGTATGAAGAATGCACCTGCCACTTTTCAGAAGCTCATGAATGTTGTAACAGAGGGTTTGGCAGGGTGTGTTGTTTATATTGATGATGTATTAATCTTCAGTGACAACTGGAAAGATCACCTATGCCATGTCAGTAAATTTCTTGAGCGTTTGGTTCAGGCTAATCTTGTAGCTAATTTATCAAAGTGTGAGTTTGGTCAAGCTAAAGTTCAGTATCTTGGGTATGTAATTGGTGATGGACACGTTGCACCACCAGGAGCTAAGGTTCAGGTTATAAGTGATCTTCCCAGACCTAAACGTAGGAAAGAGCTACAAAGATTTTTGGGAATGGTAGGTTATTACAGGAGATTTGTTCTTAACTTTTCAATTCTTGTATCACTACTTACAGACATACTAAAAAAGGGAGTTAAATTTGTCTGGACCGATAGCTGTGAATCCTGTTTCAGTAAACTTAAAGCTATCCTATTAAGTCAGCCAGTGCTTGCTACTCCAAATTTTGCTAAGCCTTTTAAGATGGCTGTTGACACAAGTGATACAGGAGCTGGGGCTGTTTTGCTGCAAGAGGATGATCAGGGTATTGAACACCCTGTATCTTATTACAGTAAGAAGTTCACTTCACCTCAAAAGAACTACTCCACTATTGAGAAAGAGCTTTTGGCCTTGATTTTGGGTTTACAGCATTTTTCATTTTATTTGTGTTCTAGTTTTGACCCCATAGTCATTTATACCGATCACAACCCACTGAAATTCCTTAGTAAGTTTAAAGATAAAAATCAGAGATTGACAAGATGGAGTCTACTTCTTCAGGAGTATTCATTAGACATACAACATGTCAAGGGGAAAGAAAATGTTATTGCAGATTGCTTATCTAGACTTTAGACAGATTGTTTTAGAGTAATAAGGAATTTCCTTTGCAAATTTCTTTTTCTTTGTGGGGAGGTGTTACATAGCCTATGATTTCATCATCCTTTGTATAATTCTAACGTACAGTATGCTGCATGTTTGATCACGATTCGCCTCATGGCTTCCATAGTGACCAGGCTTGCGTGTTCTACCTCACTCCTCCCTTCTCCCCCTTATAGTAGAATAAGTCGTTCTTTCTGTTGTTCAGAGCAGGACTGTCAACTCTTCCTCCCCTGTGCCTTCATTTCCACGTCCTTCTTGCAAGTTGTATCAAGCTCAGCCAGCCCCCTATATAATGAGCTCAGTCTCTGCATTAATTGCCACTTAGATCTACTCCTCATTTGGTTCACATCTCTGTCCTCCCCTGTATAGTGTATTTTCGTGAGTGCTCAGGAAGTCTCCAATCATCTAGCTGCTGTATAATTTGAGTATAAGTGTTATTACCATTTTTCTTGTACTGTATGGCCTAAGGCGTTAATTCGTAGGCCTGGTAAGGTTTTTGTGATTCATGTAGAGTTTTTGGTGTCAGCCATTATTAATAATATTTTGTATCCATAATTATATATCTTGCTTTAACTGAGCATTATTTGGTTCTCTCATTTATCAGGGCTGACTTAGATAAATTTGTTCTTGCTAAATTCGTGTTAATAGAGGCTATTGCAGTTAGCCATATATGTAACCTGTTTTGCCATTATATTATCCCTATGAGTCCTGAATGTTTAGTTGTTAGTTTGAGCATTAAACTTTAACTTGTAATTTTACCTAACTCTTTTGTCTTTGAACCTGGAACTTTGCGGGACAGTAGTGATTTTAGTATTCTCACTTGAAGTGTTCATTATCTCTCTCTGTTCCGTAACACTACGAATAGGTATTGGTTATTATTGTATGATAATGGCATCTTGAGTAAATCAACAGCGACAACGTCCCATGGTTGATGTGGTACAGGGTAATTACACATTGGTGCAGGTGAAACTGGATATCCTTTGTGTTTTGCACATGATTCGCATCTGTCTATATGATTGTTTATATTTTTTCGTAATGTTGGCCAGTAATATAACAACTGGGCTTGTTTGAATATCCTATCTTTTCCAGGATGTCCTGCATGTGGGCTATCGTGTATCGTTTGTAATACTTGAGGTATCATGTCATTAGGTACTCCCAACTGGTTAGTATTTCTTTGGCGTTTTTGTTGTCCTGGGTTGATCTTGTATAAAGTATTATTGATTATTATTAATTGTTCAAGTGGTACATGCAGTTTGGGTAATTGTATTTCATCTCCACTTTCTAACTTGTATATAACTTTAGACCATATTTGATGAAGTCTTTGTGCTTTTGCGATATAATCGTGGTTTGGTATATTTCCTTTGAGATCTAATGCCGCGACCTGAATTGTGTTCGGGTTCCTAGATAATGCGTCGGCTACTATGTTCATTTTACCTTGTATACAATGAATTTGTACACTGTAGTTTTCGACTGTACATTTCCATCTTGCTCTCCTCCCAGAGAGGAGTTTTTCTTTAAACATACCCACTAATGGTTTATGGTCAGTGAATGAGTGTATTTCGTAACCATATACCAAATCTCGAAACTTTTGTAATGCAAAAACCTCTGCAAGTGCCTCTAAGTCTGTAGTGCAGTAATTTTTCTCTGCACCTTTTGTTTGTCTGCTGGCAAATGCAATTGGTTGAATCTTTCCTCTTATCTTCCTGCATCAGTACAGCCCGTAATCCTTTAACTGATGCGTCTGTACAGATAATAAATGATTTTGTGAAATCTGGATATGCCAAACAAGGTGCATTTGTTAGTTTAATTTTTAGATTGTTAAATGCTTGTTTTTGTTCTTCTTCCCATTGGAATATAGCATCTTTTTTGAGTAGTTGGAACAGAGGAAAGGTTATATGAGAGATTTGTGGTATGAATGACCTATAGTACCCAGCTAGACCTAAAAATTGTCTTACTTCGTCAGTCGTAGTGGGTTCAGGAAAATCTCTCACTGCCTGCATTTTGTCATCAGTGGTGTGAATACCATTAGAACTTAATTTGTGGCCTAAGAAATTTATTTCCTTAAAGCAAAATTTGCATTAAGAAAGCTTAATTTTTAACCCGCCCCGTCCCGTCGACGTATGGGTATGTTGCAACGATTTGCATTTGCCAGTCCCAGCGACTTACCGGTATGTCGTGCAATTGCAAGGTCCCTAATTTGCACAATTTTCAATTTTCGTGCGTGATTTTTCGTACGTATACACAGGACACCTTCCTCAATTCCTCTACAAGATGCCAAGCAGGGACAATGCCTTACACCGCATAACCTCCCCCCTCCCCTCCTCACGCCATTGTCTCGGCAATTCACCTGTTACCAGTGACCTGGCCAATAAAGACATTCAGGGCCAGAGTGATTCCCCAATCGATGACAATGTGGAGGACAAGGTTTACATAGCATTAGAGGAAGAAACAGTCACAAATGATGATCAGGTAATGTGGGAAAAAAAGGTCATGAATGGTGGTTGGTTAGTGAGTGAAATAATGCTTATAATGCCTATATTACTGCTTGAAAACCAATATACTCTCATACTACATATAAATTCGTACCAAGTAAATAAATAAATACCGTTTATGAGTGGATAAAATAGTTACCCTCCCATAGAACTCGTTTTCTTTGGTGCCAGCATGTTAGAAAACCCAGTCAGGTAAGGAGGAACTCCTACCTGGATTGAGTATTTTAAACCTCAGGTGAGCGATTTCTCTATGAATTTTCGATGTTTCTCACCAAAAGTGGAGGTTTTAGCCAAAAAAAATTTTTTTGAAAATACCTCGGGACTGGGGGATGTTGGACGTGCGGAAAACCTCGGGACGTGACGGGTTAAATCAGCATCACCAAGCTTTTGTAAGAGTAAGTCTAATTTCTTGAGATGTTCTGTAATATTTTTTGTTGCGATTATAATATCGTCAGGATAAACAAATATTCCTTGTCCTAAAATTCCGGACAATACGTATTTCATAAGACGTTGAAATGTGCCTGGGGCTGCCTTCAGTCCCATCGGCATCCTTGTATATTGATAGTGTCCTCTATTCGTGGAAAAGGCAGTGTATTTACGTGACTCCTGTTCAACCGGAATTTAGTAATAACCATTTGGTAGATCGATTGTGGAAAATACATTATTTTCCTGTCCAATATTCTCTAGGACGTCGCTTAGCAATGGCATGGGAAATCGTTCTGGGATTGTGTGATTGTTTAGTTTACGGTAATCTACTACCGCACGCATTTCTCCATTTCGTTTGGGCAAGAAGAATAATGGGGCATTCCACGGGGAGACTGATGGTTCTATAATTCCATGTTTTAACATTTCATCGACATACTGGTTTGCATGTGTACGCTGAGATTGTGGGATGCGGTAGGCTGGTGCAAAAATTGGTGGTGTTTCTGGGTGCACATTAATCTTGTGATTAATCAGGTTAGTACACCTTAATTGTTCTCCGGGTAATGCTACAGTGTCCCTGTGTATTTCCAGCAAGGTTAACAAATCATTTTCTTCATCAAATTCACCTGAGTGAATTAAATTCTCTTTTATGCTTTCTCTATCCGTAGGTTTTATCTCACTTATCACTCCAGCTATAACTATTTCCTTCACAGGGGCGGGACATTTTTCAATATTAACTATACAAGTCCACTTTTTCAACTGTACTTCCCCATTCATGTGATTAATTATGAATATCTGAGTTTGCCCTTCGTTGTTCATCTGACATAATGCGTTTTCTACTGACAATCCCTTTACATAATTCTTCTTAGACAAGAACAGTACTATTCCATAATTTGCTCTTTATGGTAACTTTCATATAGGAATTAGGTGGTATAACTAAATCATTGGTGAAATAGGCAGGAAAAACTGATAAATCAGTACTGTTACCTGGGTCTCTGATCATGGAGGCTGGGGCTGGTGGTGTGAGTGGATCTATACACTCATCTGTTTGTGTATGTTTGTTTAAGCTTTAAATATTACCAATTTTTTTTGGTTCTCTTTTACTAATCGGTGAGGGCTCTGATGGTATTTCCTCTATGAATTCATTGTCAAAGTCTATTCCATTCATTTGTGGGAGTAAAGTTATTTTCTCTGTTCTCATGCATCTTAAGCCCAGTAACATATGAGGTTTAATTGCTAAGTTTTCAGCGATATAGAAAAATGCAGAGATTGGTCTTGTAGTCTCTGTGATACTGATGTTTAACCTTATCATATCTTTTACTGTAATTTGCTTTCCATCTACTGTAAATAAGTCTAAATCAGCTTCTTCCAGAAAAGTTACTTTCTTCTTATTTCTGAAAATTCTATTTATTTCTTCTTGTGTTATTAAGTTCACTGGAGAGCCTGTGTCTAAAAATAAGGAAACGTTTTGATCCTCACATACAGCTGGTATCAAGATACACTCATTTCCTAACATGCCTCCTATGTGAATTTTATACTTGCTTTTCTTTACGTTTGTTCGTTTTTTGTCATGACTTGGGCTTCCTCAGATTTGAACATAGACACAATTTTTTCTACTGTTTTGCAGTTACTGGTCCAGTGCCCTTGGCATCTATGATGCCTACAGTAGGGACCAAATCCTTGTGTCTTTTGTCTATCCTCTTTCGTTTTGATAAAGCATTCATTCCTAGTGTGTCCTGGTTTTGCACAATAATGACATAGAATGGACCTATCTCTTGACTGTGATCTACGAGGTGACTTCCTATATTTAGTGGTGTCTGTGGCGAGAGATCTGCTTGGGCTGCGTGGAAACTTATGAAACTGCCTGTAGCCTGGTGTTTGTGATGGTGCCCTTGACACGTTTAGTTGTTTGCTCTGCCTTGCTTTCGGGTTGCGATCGATTTTGTTCTCTGTTTGGGGTAGTTGTAGCTGTTTTCACAGCTGATACTCTCTCAGACACTCTCATTCTACTAGAATTTGATTGAGTTTCAACAGTCCCTGCTTCACTACACTGATCTCTACCTCGTTCATTAAGTCTAGTAAACACATGCCTGGGGTGTACGCGATCGTGTTGGCGATCTTAAGGGTCCTATCAGGTAATTTACATAAGGCAGCTATATAACCAATGATGTCCACGACGAGGTCTGGGGACATCTTTCCATCTCCTGTGGGGACATCTTTCCATCTCCTGTTATCCAGTTTGAGTTTTCTAAGGTAGCTAGTAATGTCCTTTTGATCGTGGAGACATCAGCAGTTATTTCACTGAGCACATGAATTGTAGTGTGCTCACTTACAAGATCTACAATCTTATGTATTTCTGGAATTATACCTGGCAAGAAGTTCATACCTCCAGAAAATTTCTTCAAAAATTCAGTTTTAAATTCGTCATATGTCTTAGCCTTGAGGAGCTTATCTGACCTTAGTAAATTGCTTGCTGGGCATCTTTCCTGGCTTATGCAAGATGAAATAATGGCAATTTTCTCTTGTTCATCTATTATGTGTCTTTTGATAAAGATCTGTTCGCACTGACTGACCAAAGAAATGACGTCAATATGATCTATTTCTGTGCCAGAGTATTTTGGAGCAGTTTTATCTTCATGATAAACAAATATCTGAGCTTGATCTGTGGTGTTCATTTTCACTGGTTGCTCTGTTAATTTAACTTGGACTTGTTTATCGTTGGGTGAGGGGATGGTGGAAAATGATTTGCCTGCACGTTGAACTATATCAAGTATATTTTCATAGGTATGCAAGGCAGAGACTAAGTCCTCACTTGCTACATCAGAGGGGGTTTGCCACTCATCATCTAGAACTGACGTATTTGTTTCTTGATCTTTAGTTTGTGCTGAGGTTTGTACAATGGGTGTGTTGCCTTGGTGCTCTCCTAATTGTGTATCTGCAGTGGCCGCTAACTGTGTATCATCTGGTATTAACACGGGTGGGGGAGAAAATATCCCTGTCATTAAGGTATGGTGTTATGAAATATGCCTTTTGTTTATGTCCTTACTAAATAGATGAGCAAATGAGTTGTAATAAATGACAGATAGTGAGTGTATAGGTATATATATAGAAATAAGTAAAGGAGTTGAATCTTTAGGAACAACTAAAAAATACGTTGACCAGCCAAACTAGAAATGTGAGACTAGCTCATCGAATGAACTGACACGATCCGTGTTGTATGAGGCAATAATGATCATATCAGTGATATCTGCATGGATGCAGATGGTATGTGTGTGTGTGTGTGTGTGTGTGTGTGTGTGTGTGTGTGTGTGTGTGTAATGTGGTAAACGATAAGTCGGCCACGACATCGGCGTATAGTAACAAAATTGGAAATAAACAATTGCCAACTGTTGACAAAAACCTAGAGATAGACAAACATTACACACCATTGGAATTAGCGTGGAAAACTGAGTCTAACAAGACCAAAAATATTGAATAAACAAATTCTTTGTTACACAGTGTTATCGGTACTATTATATATCTCATACCAGAATGTGCAGTATACGGTGTCTGCTCGAGACATACACCGTTTCTTATTAGGAATGTCAATCTACATGACGTACATCAACGGTCCTGTTGCTCCAGACCATCAAAAATGTCTTAACACATATTGTATCTCAATCTTTTTTTGTTCAAAGAATACAAGATTGAGCCAATTATTTGACGTCATGGAAACTACCCATGGAAACCTACAAGACTAACCACACTGACACAGTCAGCCACACTGGCACCACACTAGCACCATCACAGCCACACAAGCATCACACTAACACTGACAGCCACACCAGAAGCACACTAACACCATCAGCCACCCCAGCACCTCACTAACACTCAACCACACCAGCACCACACTAACACTGTCAACCACACCAGCACCTCACTAACACAGTCAGCCACACCAGCACCACACTAACACCATCAGCCACACCAGCTCCTCACTAACACAATCAGCCACACCAGCACCGCTCTGACACCATCAGCGACACCAACACCACACTAACACCGTCAGTCAAACCAACACCACACTAACTCTCAGGCACTCCAGCACCACATTAACGCCGTCAGCTACATCAGCTCCATACTAACCCGTCAGCCACACCAGCATCACATTAACACCGTCAACCACACCAGCACCACACTAACACCGTCAGTCACACCAGCACCACACTAAAACCATCAACTCACAAGCACCACACTGAAACTGTCTGTAACACCAGAGAGGCACCACACACTCAGGACTTGCCAGTGAAGAAAGGATGGTCAATCAAAAACGGGTGAGACATTTGGCCGCCAGGCCCGTAGCCAGGACTTGAAATTTGGGGGGGCCATCTCCATTGTAGGGGGGGGGGCTATATTTTTTGTACTGTTCCTTCCACGGATATTTCTTCTAGAATGTATTGTATGAACATGTAATGAACTAAATATATGTAGCATTATATCAGTGTAAGCACTAAAGCCAGCTGAAATCGGTTTTTTGGTACCAAAATGAACGTTATTCTTTCCTTTACACGTGAACGTCACTTACATGTCTGAGGAACTTATAAGCCCGAAAATTCCGACGGAAGAATAATCTTTTTTGTTCAAATTACTTTGACCTACGGAAACTGATATTGCCTAAGAGTTTTTTAACACTCTCAGCGTCGAGGAGTTTCCTTGTGATGAAAAAAATCGTCTGGCGTTAGCCAGAGTTAAATACAAAGTGCGTTTGTGAGGCTGAAAATGTTAAACTCCACGTGGGAGAGTCACAACTGTCCTCAGCCCAGGAGAGAGAGAGAGAGAGAGAGAGAGAGAGAGAGAGTACACTGTTTGGTTTACCGGGTGAGTATATATTTTTTTTATCGTAAATATTTTTATTTTTGTTTAGTACGGCATTTTTATTATTATTATTATCATTATTATTATTATTATTATTATGATTATTATTATCATCATAACTTTTTCTTAGCGCTTGTTCAAGTTTGTGCTCAATGAAATACAGAGGTAAAGCATGGGCGTGATTGTGTATGGTTTAACGTGTGATTTTTTTTTTTTTTAATGAAACTATCATACTGTTTAATGTTTCATTGTTTATTCTGGTAACACTGATCACAACTGCATCATTCACTATATATGTACATTTTACAATGTCATAACCTCAGTAATGTTCACATCCTCCATCACTCGTAGTCAGATATTCATACAGATATACGCCGACTTGTTCACCGGAACATTTTATTCAGTTCAGCCACGAAGAGTGCAGAGGCTTTTTCGTTTTCAGATCCCAAGAGAGCGAGTTGGCATTTCCTCTGATGGGTCATGCATACCTCAACTAAATTCCAGTCTAACACCTATAATCTTTACCATGTTTTTTTTCCATATAATGAATTACATCATGACCATATGGTAATCGTCATTAAACATGCAGCTGTATAGAATCAAATCAAGTGTCATGAATAGTTAGCATATCTGGCTTGAAATTTCGTATATTTTTCCGGTTTGTGTGTAAGCAAATCATATATGCTTCTAAGTGAAAAACTTCTGGGGGGCTAATGAGTTTTTATGGGGGGCTAAGCCCCTTCATATCCCCTCCGTGGCTACGGGCCTGGGCCGCGCAGCGTCAGGTAGCCAGAGTCAGCCAGTCTGGTACTATGTTATTTATTGCATCACAGCCATGGCTACAATGTCGTATAGACCAGTTTTATTTTGTTTTTCTAATGCAGGCTCCCTAGCAACGGCAGTAGATATTCATGAATATCCATGAAAGCCTAACAAAATTCTGAAATATACGACAAAGACTTGTGTAAAAATATTATTGAAATTTGAGTACTGTTATGTTTGTGCAGAACAACTGCATAGACGTCTTATAATATGACTGTAATACGCCTTGTAACAATATTACTACCTGTTGTTTGCCTTGTAATTATTTGAATTTGGCACTAGAATCAGCACTAAACATTTTCCCATAACAGTCCAAATATAAGGGACAGCACGCTGGACCACTAGCGAACGCCACTACTTGTTAGGATTTAGAATTCTGGACCGCTGTATCATGATATTCCTTTTCTCACGGATGTGGATGGTTATACTTGTTCTGCAACCAAGAATTTCAGACTTTGTTTCACTTCAATGGGTATCTTGTAGCAGAGTGAGGCTGCTGTTTCCTTTTCCTGGCAGGTTTCATTCATTCTCTTTCTTCACCTCACTATGTTTATTCTTTCTATCCGACGACATTTCGTATGCTACTACGACATTAAGTATTCACTGATAAAGATTTCACTTATTGAGGAAGGAAGAGTTGCTTCGTGCCTTATTTGATTTGGAGAAGGCTTTTCACACAGTGTCAAGGGAGATGATGAAGTCAGACACGTTGAGGGATATCTATCTTCTAGTTCGAAAAGTCTCTCCTATGTTGAGTAGAATCCTTTGGTAGTAGCAGACATAAATTAAGATGGATGTCATCGTAGTGAAAAGGTTAATCGAGTTCCTGGTATATGGCTTTGTCTGTGGTGGCATGGATGAGGATAAGGGCGTTGATCCATTGTTTCGTGTATTGCAGCGATTCATCTTGAATTAATCTCTTTCTGCAGTACCTGTTACAGTATGTTCATTCAGTGATCGTTGCATACCTTGCAGTGATTTTTTTTAATTGGCGTAATTCATCTCACATTTATTCCTTCATCTTGTCATAATTATCTTCGTTGTGCAACCTTCACTGGCTATTGCATTAATGTTCACGTTTTATTAAAGATAAGAAAGTCCCCATATCTGGAAGCCTGCAATTATTCTGCCTTCCAATGAAAGCTGAACAGAAGCATATTTGATACCACACCTATTACTAACGTGTGGTATGTTAAGATGTCTGCATACCCTAAATTAGTCACTTTCTTCACTATTTGCTGTCAGAATATAAAATTATTAGTTAGCACAATCATGTGACCCTTCTGACTGTAATAAGGTATATGTCTGTCCAACCTTGTGTAGGAAACAACCATATCTAAGGTACAGGTCTCCCTACCTACTGTTGTATTGATACGAAGTATCTACCACAAATGTTAACTCTGTTGTATGCTTCGCTGTTTCATCACAGCTTCAGCCATTTTTTTCTACCCTGGACTTTCTGGTTTTCTTTGCTGGAAGATTCCCTGTTTACTAAAGGAAATTTTCTTCAGCTAACTAAGTGATGAATCGTCGATTCTTCATTAATCTTGTGAACCCAAGGACTGTCATTTTAATTAATTCCTAATGATGTAGATGAATCCTGTCTACTGTTATTCGAAAATGATTATTTAGTTATCAATCCAAAATGAATAAATAAATAACCTGCAAAATATAAAAAGTGTTTAAACTCCCTGGTTTGAGAAATATTTCATGACAAGAAAAACTTTCGTATATAATGAACTAAAGATATTGTTAAAAAAAAAATTGATCTTACTCTGTATTTTTAATTTTATGGCCCTATGGTGGCAAATTTTCCAGCAATGTGCTGAATTTTACGACTACAGCTATGTATTCACATTTTGTTATACCGCCGGCTTAGTAAGTAGGAAATATTTTTGGTTGTGTCCGACTATATCTCTTCGTGTTACTGGCTATTCAGCTCTAATATTTAAATAAGTCATTAGTTAAGATGAGTACCTATTGACCACATCAAGGTTATCTGTATGTAAAGAGAAGGGATCAGATGTCAAAGGCCAGTGGAGTGAAAATCGAACAGATAAATAAATACTGTAAATACGAATAAAATGTAAGGTAATATAACTCCAAGCGAGAGATTGGAACCCATCTTGGAGGCTTTCTGGTTTTTGTTTGACACTGTCTAATGATTCTGGTCAGCATCGAGAACAGATCTTTCAGTGCTGCAATTAGAGAGTTTTTATTTTTTCAACCTCTTTAGTGCAAAACACATGTAATTAAATAAAACTATGTTGATTAACCCTAATCCACCGGGGATTTTCTGCCATTGCTCACTCCTTATGGGGAATTTCCGAGATTCTGGGACAGATACCCTTACTTCAGACCCTAATATCTGCCAAACTATTATATCTAGAGAAGAAAATTAAGTGTACATAAGACTCACCAACTCTTCCTCTTTCAAACGAAAGTATCTCGAGGACTCCAGTGTTGCCATACGTAAGATAATTATTGTATATGTACGATAATATTGCCACTGGCACGCTGTACGATACCATTTTCTATTATCGTACGTTTGTACGATCATTTTGGGTTGAAAGCTAGCATGGCAGTAAATTTTGTGGCATGCATAGTCAATCATGCATACTTGTTCCACAGCTTGACAGATGAGTGATCTTAAGGGCTAATGTAATGGTGTTCACTGAAAATACTTCTTTTATGGTCTTGCTGACTTATCATCTGCAAGAGGAAGCACATTTCTAAGCGTTATCTATTAAAGTTCTATGGACCTCATTCTGCTGCTAGTCAGATTGATTTTCTTGAGTGGCACAAAGGGTATTTTTTGTAACATTATTTTTGTAATGAAGGATATGATTATATTATTGAGATTTTCATGGTATGACCTAATTCTGATACAAAATAATGTGATAAATATACACCAAAGTAAACATCCGTATCTTACAGAATTACAGTATTGATGAAGATAATTGTAATGGGTAAGTTTTCAGTAATTACACCAAGGTATCGGTGACAGTTTAAAAATACCTCAGATTATTAAACACTATAATAATGAGTTTAATAACTTTTTTTTAAACTTTACTCACCGTCGTAAGTATGAGTCATCACCCCTTCCATGTGGCTCCTGATAGGGTTTTCCACCCGTTTCATAACACCATTATGCCCTGTATATGTAATGGAATAGAATAGCTCTTTATTTTCTGCACTCACTTCTTGCATCAATTATAATAATTTCCCTCTACTACAGCACTTATATTTGCACTTGACATCATGATTACGGGTAATTGCACTTTGAGAAGTAAATGCTGTGGCTGTTTCATGCAGTATGGCTGAGTTTAAGGTAATTACTTGTACAGAAATTGTGACTAATGTGTACAAATTAGGGGCAGTGTGAAAATATTACAAATGTTATACACAACTTACACTTTTTGTACTTTACATCACATATTTGCTAATGCACATATATTCAACATTATTTTCTGAGTACCGAGGGAAAAAATTTAGCTACAGCCATCCAGGTCATTTTCTTTCTCTCCCACGCACATTTGGTTTTCTCTCATTGTACTAGATAGGGTTACTCAAGGTATTTCCAATCATTGTTCCACAAATAGCCATAAACAGTAACACTTATTGCGATGCACTTGTAAAACTTATTATAAAACACATATTTCATAACACGTAGTAGATATTACTAATAATAGCTTACATTTCACTTATGTATAAATAAAAACACACTTGTGCATACCTGTTTATACAATTTCCCATACACCTGCTGAGTCACTGAGCCCTTTCCCCGGCGGTAAGGGCAGAACTTTCACGGGAGTCGATGATGCAATTGGCCCTGCACATGGAGGAACGGAATCGGACGAGGAGGATAAGAAAGGCATCACTGAACACTCTACCAGTGCTGTGTGCGGACTAAGCCATGCATCAGTTGGGTTCCTTGGGTACCTACTTAACCCATGGTTGTCACAGAAAATGGCCGCGAGTTCAAAGGGTGGCGGGAAGGTGCTTGCAGTATATCCTGTCAGCCGCTGGTGCTACGTGCCCTAAATCAAGACGGCTATATACGTCAGCTGGCAGTCAGGGGTTAAACACCAACTAATTTCTTCAGTGCCACAGTAGAGGGGCTGAATTACAACTGCTTTACACTGATGACAGTTTATATTTTATTATTGCTACTACCATATGATTTTCTTCAGCTATATAGGCACCTTTCAACATGGACAGGTTAGATGTAGCCTTCCTTGTCCGTTTACCATCAAGAAATATCTTTTAAGATAAATGAAATAGTCTGAAGGTACCAAAAAAAATGTATATTTAATAGGATTCAAGGGGCGAACGGTTATGGTGTGATATCAGTGTCCAGACCAGATGATTTCTACACAAAGCACGATGAGGCTGACCACAATGCCCCCCACCAGCACCATGAATATGCCCTGTGGGGGAAAAGTGAAAGATAAGTACCAGATAGATATTTTTTTACCTGTTTTGTCGGATGATGCATTTTTCATCTTATTTATGATACTATATTCACAGTTGTTGTCTTTTTTTAACTGTAGGGAAGCCTTTTCAAAGTGCAGAGATTAGATGCGGAGTTCATTTAGTCTTTCACTAAATGATGTCTACCTAAAGGTGAATAAAATAATCAGCATGGAGCTAGAGTAACTCTGTAAAGGACATCACCAGTTTAGAGGGATTAACACACCGCGTCTTTAATGGCACACTCACAGAGGAATGAAATCGCCTGGTGTTAGTTCATATAGAATACTGTATATACTATATTTGTTGTGATCACTTTATAGAAATTAATTGTTTCGAATGTTTCAGTCTTTCAAATAAAAGATTATATATATATATATATATATATATATATATATATATATATATATCTATATCTATATCTATCTATCTATCTATCTATATATATATATATATATATATATATATATATATATATATATATATATATAAAGTGGCAAAAAATTACATATCATCAGGAACTTTGTGGCAGGGAGGTGAGATTATTTGCCACAATTATCCCAACAAACATGAATTTTGTTGCAAATGATTTGACGAGCGTTCCTGTTGGATCATCGTCTACTAAAGATTGAAGGGCACTGTCTCCTGTGCTTACGGGCAGTGTGCCACAGAAAGTGAGTAGGCAATGTGTCGGGAATTTAAAGACTGGGATATTAAACAAACTGAACTCCATGAAAATCTTTATGTACAGTGCAAGAAGTCTCGCAGAAGATTACAAACTTGAAAACTTGATGACTGAATTGGAGAACATTATTTGGGATACTGTAGGCTCGAGTGGCATCCACAGAAACGAAGAAAAATTAATTCAGCTCGAAGACAGTAACCACCTATTTTACAAAAGAGGAAGGCAAAATGACAGTGTTAGTAGTCTAAGTTTTCTAATTAACAGAAATAAGGTAGACAACATTGTTAAATTCAGCAGTGTATCTGACAAAAAAGCATGGATTGTAATTAGACTGTGCAAAGAATATACCCTCAAAATAATACAAGTATAGCACCGACTTTGCATAGCTCGAATGAAGAAATAGAAACATTCAGTGATGACATCTTCCAGATTATGGAAGAATAAAAATACCACAAACTATTCATGGAAGAGGGCTGCGCCAAATGACAGGCTATGGGAAATTTGACCCATCCTGACCATGCTCAAAGAGCAATTTTCCAGGGTTTTCTATCCGTTTCAGAAAGTGGTTAATGACGAGTCACTGGTGTTATTACGTGGCATGTTGGCATTTATTTAGTATGTGCCATCCAAGCATCATCATATTGAACAAAAATTCTTTGTCCTTTGCGACTGCAAAATTGGGTAAATGCTTGATGTGATACTTTATTTGGCTGTGGGTGTTGATATACCTAGTGACGATCCTCACGGTTTCCCAGCATCAGTCGTGAAAGTGTAGATGGAAAGGTATATCAACAAGCTTCGCATTCTGTACACCAATCACTATAACACAGTCCCGACACTGAACAATTATTTGCTGGAATGCGGTACTAGGACGTGTGGAACTGTCCAGGCAAACAGAAAAAATTTCCCTGTATTCCCAACAAATACAGAGAAAGATGCCCTTTTTACCAAATAATGTGACAATATGTTAGCTCTTCTCTGGCATGACATGATATGGGTATTTCCAGTGGCACAGGCTTTAGAGACTGGCCGTACCACTGCAGGTCGTCAAGCGCACAGGCGGTGCTATGTCTACAACACCACCAAATGTCGTCCCCCAGCATGAAAAGAGACAGCCTACCAATGTGCGAAGTGCAAGATCGCCCTATGTCCTAAATGTTTAAGCGAATACTACTCCGGCCATGAGTACTGAGTAGGTGTGTGGGAAATTGTAAATAGTATACAGGTATGCACAAATGTGTTATTTTTTATACATAAGTTTAATGTAAGATATAAGATATATTTAGTAAGTGTTATGATATGTTTTATAATAAGTTTTACAAGTACAATGCAATCAGTGTTACTGTTTATGGTTATTGGTGAAAAAAATGATTGGAAATACCTTGAGTAATATTACCTGCTACATGAAAGAAAATCGTGAGTGAGCAGGTGAGAAAGAGAATTACCTGGTTGGATGTACCTAAATTTTGCCCTCATTACTCAGAAAATAATGCTGAATATGTGAGCATAAGCATACAGTATTTGTGATGTGAAGTAAAAATAATGTAAGTAGTGTATAACATTAGTAATATTTTCACGATGCCCCTGACAAGTACAAATTTGTCACAATTTTAGTAAAAGTTATTTCCTCATACTCAGCCATACTGCATGATACAGCCACAGCATTTACTTCTCAGAGTGCAATTACCCATAATCGCGATGTCAAGTGCAAGTATAAGTGTCATAGTAGAGGGAAATTATTATATTTGATGCAAGAAGTGAGTACAGAAAATCAACAAGCTATTCTTTTCCCACTCACCTACAGGGCAGAGTGGCACTACGAAACGGGCAGAATACCCTGTGGAAAGCCACATGAACAGGGTGATGACTCATCCTTACGATGGTGAGTAAGGAAAAGTCGAAGATTGAATGGAATATTCCAATTTCCTTCAAAGGAAACCTAGGCAGTGTTGAAATCAATACTCCAGTCAGTGCTGTCAATGCTAGCCAACAAGTTCAAGGTCACTGCCAGCAATGTGTGCTCAGAAACAGCACACCAAAACACGGGAAACCAGTCATCTTGAACTCATCCTTACTCATCAACGGGACCGCCTGGAGCCCTGAGGATACTTTTATTTGAAAGAGGACGAGTTGTTGAGTCTTATGTATCCTTATTTTTTTATCTAGCTATTATAGTTTGACAGATATTAAGATTTGAAGTAACGGTATTTTTTCCAAAATCACGGAAATACCCCGTAGGGAGGAGTGGGCGACGTCAGAAACCCCTGGCATGTTGGGGTTAAATGAAGAAATAAGATGGTGAAGAGAGTTGATGAATTTCACAAAGAACTGTATGCATCAAAAGCAGAAGTCCCAGTAGTTAACTTTTCAGTTGACACAAATTAAATACCTGAGGTAACACCAGACGAACAAAACATTTCTCTTAATAATATGAAAAGAGGGAAGGTTCTGGGAGGAGATGGAATAGTAGCAGATTTACTGTTGGATGCAGGAGTAGAAGTACAAAACAGACTTGCCCACTTATTTAATAAATGTACAAGTAAGAAGCAAATTCCTAAAATATGGAGTAATGCAATAGTTAGTTTAGAAAAAGGGCGACTCAAAAGATCTTAGCAACTATCGACCCATTAGCTTATTGTCAGTCATTTACAAACTCTTCACAAAAGTCCTTACGAACAGAATACCAACAGTTTTGGAAGAAAACCATCCTCGTGAACAGGCAGATACCAAAGTGGGTATTCGACCACTGATCATCTACACACAATGAATCAGGTAACTGAGAAAACTGTCTATCTATCTATTGCCAGACGCCTCAATCCCGTTTGGGGTGGCCACAAACAAATCGCCTCCACGTCGCCCTGTCACCCGCCATTTCACTGCCCTGCTCCCAACTCACACCCCCCTCTCTCATATACCTCTCCACCCCATCCCTCCATCTCATCCTCAGCCTCCTCCTCCCTCTCCCTCCCTCCACCTCACTCACATACACTCTCTTCATCAGTCTTTCACCCTCCATCCTCTCCACATGGCCAAACCACCTCAGTGTATTCCTCCTAATGCTTCCTATCACATCCACATCCACACCGCAATGCTCCTTTATATCCTCATTTGTCAGCCTGTCTCTCCATGTGACTCCACAGGCTTCTCTTAAATAACTCGTTTCCACTGCTCTCACTGTTGCCTTGTGTCCTTCCAACAACGTCCAGGCTTCACTTCCATACTTTAGAGTTGGTATCACAATACTGTCATGTAGTAACTTTATCACTTCCATGCTCACTTCCCTGTTTCTTATCACTGCTTTCAAGGAACCAGCAACCTTTCTTCCCTGCTGTACCCTTTCAAGCACTTCACCCTCCAAACCTCCATCCTTACTCATCACACTACCCAAGTACTTAAACATACTCACATTTTCCAATTCCTCACCATCCAACCTCGCTGTCCATTCACTGACTTCACCTCTCTCAAAGACCATCACTTTACTCTTCCCTACATTAACCTTTAGATTCCGTTTCTTACACATTTTCCCAAACTCATCCACCAAGCCTTGCAACTCCCCTTCGTCTTCACTCAACAACACAGTATCATCTGTAAACAACAGTACAGGGAGTTTCCAAACACTACCCTTTCTCACCGGGCCACTCCAACATCCACTACCCTACCTTGTACCTCTTTTATTACCCCATCCATGTACAGATTGAACAACCATGGAGACATGAGACATCCCTGTTTCAACCCAACCTTCAAAGATAAAAGTTCACTTAGTTCGCCATCCACACGCACTGCAGTCTTAGCACCATCATACATATTCGTCACAGCCTTCAACAACGTCCCCTTTACTCCATATATTCTTAATACTTTCCAAAATCCTTGCCTATCCACCTTGTCATATGCTTCCTCCAAATCCATGAAAACCGCATACAACTTCTTTCCCTTCTCTAGAAACTTTTCCACTAAAGATCTAAGAATGAATATCTGATCTACACAACCTTTTCCCTTCCTAAAGCCTCCCTGTTCTTCTCCAACTAATTCCTCTGTTCTTTCTCTAACTCTGTCAATAAGTATCCTACCATACGCTTTTCCTATTATACTAAGAAGACAAAAGCCCCTATGATTACCACACACTTCTTTTTCCCCTTTTCATTTGTACAAGGGAATAATTATACCTGACTTCCAATCCTCTGGGACTCTACTTTCCTCCCAGGCCAATCTGCACATTTTCCACATCCATTCTACTACTATCTCTCCCCCATGCTTCAGCACTTCACCACACACTGCATCAATTCCTGGGGCTTTTCCCAATTTAAATTTCTTTATTGCTTCCACAACTTCTATCCTACTGATTTCTTTCTGTCTTCTCACCTCCCTCCTTCTCCCAGCCATTCCCCAGTCATTTATACTCGCATTACTTCCATCCTCTATGTCCAACAATTCCTTAAAGTGTTCTCTCCATCTGATCACTTTTTCTTCCTTCTCCACTAGTAATCTACCAATTTTATCTTTCATTCCCCTGCTAACTTCACTTCCACTCTGTCTTACTCTCTTCACCTCTTTCCAGAACATTTTCTTACAGTGCCTCCACTTTACACTCAAATTCCTTCCAAATTCCTCATCCACTCTCTTCTTACTCTCTCTTGCTAATCTTTTCACCTCTCTCTTTCTTTCTACATATAACTCTCTCTTCCGCTTCTCAACTTCTTCCACGCCCCTATTTCTCATCCATTCATTGTATGCTTTCTTCTTTTGTGCCACAGCCTGTCTAATCTCTTCATTCCACCTAGCTGTTCCTTGCACCCCCCTCCGTCTTCTCTTCATCCCACACACCACATCACATGCTGCACATATTACTTCTGTGAATATCCTGCACACACCTTCCACGTCCCCCATCTGCTCCAATTCATATTTGCCCAATCGTTCCTCCACTTCTCACTTATAGTTTGCCTTTTTCTCATCCTCTTGTAACCTTTCCACTCCCCTTGCAAATAATCCTTCTTCCCGTCCTTCCCTTCTTCTATTTCTCCATCTTATTTGGATCTTGATTCTGGCCACCACCAAGTAATGGCCAGAAAGTCCACTCCCCCAACCTCTATAAGCTCTTGCATCCATTACACATCTTCGCATCCTTTCACCCACACACACATTCATTCAGTTCACCACCCACCCTTCTCATCACTCGCCATGTATACCTGTGGATCATTTTGTGCCTGAAGAGGGTATTGGCTATCACCAACCCACTCCCAGCACAAATGTCCACTAATGCACTGTCATTCTCATCTATCTCAGCAGGCACACCCCACTCACCAACTATTCCATCCACCTTCACATTCCCTACTTTACCATTCATATCACCGATCAAAAACACTCTCTCATTCCTTCCAAACTTTTCCATGCACACTTCCACATTTGTCCAGAACTCTTCTCTCACTCTGCTTGTACAATCTTGCATTGGTGCATACACACACACAGTCACCCAAATTTTGTATTCCAACTTTCAATCTTACCCACACAATCCTTGACCCAACTGATCCATACTCTCTTATGATCTTCTTCCATCTTTTACTCACAACTATAAGCATTCCTTCTTTTCCCCTCTCATTCTCACCTACTCTTGCACATATACCCCATCCATACTCCCATTCTCTCACACTCTCACCTCTCGATTTAGTTTCAGTTACTCCATATACATCAACTTCCGCACCCTCAAGCACCTGGACAATCTCTCTTTCTTTCACCTCATCATTCGCACCCCTTACATTTCATGTTGCGATTACCATGTCCTTTGTCCGGTCCTTGGTCGTCATCTTTTGGTCAGTCCTTGTCCGCGGCTTCTTGTTCATCTTTTTAGTTAGTTGTTTTCCGGGGGAGGGGCACTAACCCTCCGCCAATCCTGTTAGTCGCCTTGTACGACAAGCAGGGATACTGGGGGAGTATTCTTGAAAGCCTCCCCTACCCCCAGGGGGATGGTGCCCCCTGAAAAAACTACAGAATATAATACAGCGCTGTGCTTTGGTTTTCTTGATTATGAAAAGGCTTTTGATTCAGTGGAGGACATAGCAATTATATAATTCATTGCGAGAACACAGTAAATGAGAGCATTGAAAAACTGCTCGAAAACATAATATAAAGAGGGAACTGCTACAATTAAATTACATAAAGACTCAGAAAAAATTAAGACTGAGCATGATGTATGCCAGGGAGATATAATTTCACCAAAATTACTTACAGCATGCCTAGAAAGTATTTTCAGAGAGTTAGACTGGAAAAACAAAGGAGTAAATATAGATGGAGAAAAGTAAAACCATTTAAGATTTGCAGATGACATTGGCCTAATCTCAGAAACAGCAGAGACATTGCATGAAATGCTAAATGACATGACCAGAGAAAGTCTCAAAATAGGGCTACAGATGAACCGGGGTAAAACTAATGTTTAATCCACCTACACCAAAGAGCATCACCAGAATAAGCGAAGAAATTCTTGAAGAAGTCGAGGAGTATTACTACCTGTGGCAAATACTATAATTAACGAAAGACCTGAGCGAAATAAAAAGACGCATTACAGTTGTATGGAAAGCTGAGGATAAACACAGAGATGTTAGGAAAAGAAGCTTGCCAATATGTATGAAATAAAAAGTATAATCGGATGTATCATTTGGGCTATGACGTACAGTTGTAAGACCTGGAAACTTATAAAATCGATGGAAAATAAAGTAATCCGTTCTCAGAGAACACTGGGAAGGTCGATGCTGGGAACATCTTTATGAGAAAGTAAAAGAATAACTTGGGCGAGAGAGCAGATCAAAGTCAAAGGCATTACAGAAGTTATAAAAGAACAGAAATGGAGGTGGGCAGGCCATGTAGCAAGAATAAGGGATAACCGATGGAGCAAGAAGCTGACTAATTGGACACCAAGATACTGGAAACATACAGAAAAAGCCCAGACAGGAGATGAAGAGATGTAATAGAGAAATCTGCGGAGAAAACATGGCAGAGATTGGCTTAGTCAATGAATTTGTGGAGAAGGTTGGAGGAGGCCTTTGCTCAGTGGTGGACTCTTAATGGCTGATGATATATATATATATATATATATATATATATATATATATATATATATATATATATGTGTGTGTGTATGTGTGTGTGTGTGTGTTGTGTGTATGTGTGTGTGTGTGCGTGTGTGTGTGTAATTTTGAGGGTCTACGCTCACTACTCCTGTACTCTGTATGGCGATTTCTTTTTCTTTTTTCGTTTTTGTTTTTCGTGAAACACTCTTCCATGATTCACTCTCAGCTGAATAGAAGTGTGTGGCTTAACCCCTAAAGTCCGCAATTATTTCAGGCAAGGTACCTCCCCCACCCACAATTCAGGGGTGTTTTGGCAACTTTCTTTAAAGGCAAATTGATTATGTTCTGGCTAAAGAGGAAGAATTTACACACCTGACAACGCAATCCGCACCCCCGTAGGCCTAATAGTTGCCGCACAATCGCGCATCAAAGTTAAAAAAAAGTTCATGATAGTTACCCCTCGATAACAATCTAAAACGTGAAAATTTTGATAACTATCTATTTTTCTTATTGAAACAGGTCATTTAAAAGTGTTTTGTCACACCAACCATGAAAACAGGTGTATGTAGGTGTGGGGAGATTACTAGGCTGTGGAGAGATAAAGTAGGCTGTGGAGAGTAGGCCTATAGGTACGGGAGTTGGAAAAATAACCAACTTTTTGCATAAAAAGAAAGCTCTTCAGTGTATTGTGTAACATCTTGGCGATCTGATACCTCTCGGGGGTCTGTTGGGGGTGGGAGGGTAGTGAGGGGCAAGGGAGGGATAGGGTGGGGTTTGGGGGGGGACACAAGGCTAGCAGGGTGGAAGGAGGGGCGAGAGTGAGTGGGAAGGGACACAGGTGGTGGTGGGAGGAGAGATGCAGGTGTGTGGGGGCGGTGGGAGGGTGATAGGGGACAAGGAAAGAGTGAGGGAGTGGAGTGAAGGGTGGCACGGAGGTGGCCCAGAGGGGGCGTGCACCCCCACCACCCGGGTTGGTACGATCCCCCCTCACGCCACCTCAAGTGTGAGTTCTCACTGGCCTGAAGCCATGTACGTCATGATAGGGGTGGAGGAAGCTCTCCGCAGTTTTTTTAGGGGCCCCACTCAATTGATGCAATTAGGCATTTTGGCATAAAAGTTAAATCGCATCAACTGATGCAATTAAGACTTTAGGGGTTAAGACTAAAATAAATTACTAGAGGTGTTCAGACTAGGTGCGAGTTAATGGTGACAATAATATAACTCACACGCTGGTTTTAACTGGAATAGAATACTACAGTTTTTTAGGAGGTAGACTTGTTGGATGACATATATACACTTTTAGGTTGACTTTAGCTGGAAGAGCATATTAGACCTAATCCGATTAGGTGAGGGTTATAGCGACAAAATTAACACTCTCAGGCTTACCCAAATGTTACTCATTGCCAGCGAAGATTTGATGGCAAACTTTGTGGGTGAGTTATTACAGCTGGTGAGGTTTGGGGTGTGCACTTCATTCCATTGGTTGGATAGACCTGCCTCTGTCACCTGCATCACCCTGAGAGAGAGAGAGAGAGAGAGAGAGAGAGAGAGAGAGAGAGAGAGAGATTACATTTTTAAATTTCAGTGCCTTAAAAGTTTTAATAGCTTTAAAAAAATTTGTTATTAATTAACTGAATAACTTTATTGTTTCTAATAACATTATCCAGTAAGAAATAAACTTAAAAGATGGTAGTTTTGTGTACTTGTGACCAAGGGCGAGGATCATCGGGCTGTCTTTGGGTCCTGCAAGACCATCCATGGATGTGCTGTACCTCTCATCCCCTATATAGAAGTCGCACGACCCTGTTATGTGGCAAATACATTGTGAAATAAAATAGGGAGTTGGATGACGTACTTTTCTGTTTTATTCTTCCTACTGCTAGACAGTTTTATTCAACCTGTGAGAGTCGCATAGCTGTGAATGGGTTTTTGAAATCTATATCTAACTGTCCAAAGTTGCGAAGGGGTTAGTGAAGCCTGTACCTAACCCCTCCAAAACTGTGAAAGGATTAATGAAGACTATATCTAAACCCCCCAAAGCTGTGAAGAGGCCAATGAAGGGTATATCTAACCCATGCACAACTGTGAAGGGGTGATCAGGGCTATAATCCCTTCTATTACAAAATATCTCATAGAATAAAACAATAATCAAAAGATTTATCTATCTATCTATCTATTGCCAGACACCTTAATCCCAGACGGGGTGGCCACAAACAAATCCCCTCCACGTCGCCCTGTTCCCCGCCATTTCACTGCCCTGCTCCCAGCTCACACACCCCTCCCTGGGGTGTATTAATTTTTCCTACCATCTTTAGATGGTAGGAAAAATGAATACGTTATTCGATTCAGGGTTATAACAAACTATAGTTGATTGATGTTATTATCTTATCATTTTGCTGCAACCAGTCAACATAATTTCAGTCAGAATCCATCTCTTCAGTAGTGCATTAAAATCATACTTGACAAAGAACCGTAAACCCTTTCATCTTAGTTTATGGCTACGTATAGTTGGTAGTGGGTAAATGTGACGATAGTTCTTTCACCTTAACTTGACCCAGGTTTTGCCTCATTTTCCACTTACTTTCACGTATTTTAGTTGTAGAAAAAGACAATACTGCAACTATGCATCCTGTCGATAGCACTACATCCTGAGTAGCACCGTATCCTATTGTTAATCTGCTGTAACAACTCTGCAGTCAAGATAGAAGGATGGCATTTCTAGGCCTCGTTAGACTGAAATGAGAATAGTAACCATGGAGGCTCATTCCTACCTCATAACAAAGGCTTATCAAAGTTTGCTCAACTACAACTCCGAATATGAGTTTTAGGAGTGGTATAGTTCCGTCAGATGAAGAATTAAAAATTTGATGGGTAATTGGACGGAAGGGGCTGGAATGTAATGGAAAGAAATATTTTACGAATGGGTCATGATGGTTTTGTTATTAAGGCTGCACACACACACACACACACACACACACACACACACACACACACACACACACACACACACACACACACACACACTAGCGGAGAGAGAGAGAGAGAGAGAGAGAGAGAGAGAGAGACCTTTCTCAGTTAACTTTTTGCCTCTCTCTCTCTCTCTCTCTCTCTCTCTCTCACACACACACACACACACACACATACACACACACACACACACACGAGTCCCTTTTTCAGTGCACACACGCGCACACACACACACACACACACACACACACACACACACACAGTGGGAGTCAGAGGTAGCAGTCGTGCGAAGTCGGCGTTCCGTACCGAACCAGCACGGCCAGTGGCATTACCTATATTAGTATCTTTATATGAGTCAAGCTCTATACCAGGTTAGACTAAATTATTTTTCATTATTAAAAGAAAAAAAAAAAAAGAAGTTTAAACAAGGCTAATTCAAACAGAAAAGAGCACCAAGAGGCGAAAGAATGCACTCAGTCAGCTGAAGTTTGTTTAGACTACAACTGCCCCAGGGAATGTACAGTAAGTACATTGTGCTTTTAGTATTGCAAAATGGACACATACTTTAGTAAAACAAATTTGGAAAAGAAAAGGTATAAAGGTAGAAAGCAAAATGATGATTTCTACCAAGAACTGGTTGAAGTGGAGACTCACAATAGACTGGTTGAACGTGTACACAAACTAGAAATGGCTTTCAAAAATGAAATTGATGAAATAAAGAAGCAGATGCACTTGCAAAAGGAAGAAATAGAAAAACTAGGAAGGGAGGCCAAATAGAAAGACACAACCATCAGTGAACTAACAGTGGAACTGAGTACACTTAGGAAGAAAATGAGTGAAATGGCAAGTACAGTAGTCAATCACGAGAGTGTTATGGAAGAGTTCAAAAATGATACAGAGACAATTAGGCAAGTAAGCAGTCTGATAGACCAAAGCAGTGATATTAAGGAGAAGATAACACAAGTGAATGAAGTTGTGCAAAGCTACAAAAATGATGTGGAAACCACGTATGCTGAAATGGTAAAAGTAAAGAAAGACTTAGAAACAAGGGTGGAGGAAAAAAGCATTAAACAGGAAGTGAAAGGAATAATCCAAAACAATCCAAAGTTAGTCAGAGATTCAGTAGATATAAACAAATCTATAGTAATCACTGGTATAGAAGAGGAAGAAGTAAAAAACAAGATCACAAGAGACAAGAAGGAGATGACAAATGTAATGAGCTTACTGAAAGAAGTATCAGAGGAAATCTGTAGTAAAGACATAGAGGAACACAAAAGGTTAGGGAAATACGAGAAAAGCAAGACAAGACCTCTAAAGGTGACTTTCCAGAGTGTAAACACTGTGGAGGAGATACTAAAAAATGCAAAGAATCTCATGGAAAAAGAGGAGTTCAAAAATGTATGGATAAAAAGATGCCTAACACAAGAGGAACTGGAATTACTGAAAGAGAAGAGGGAGGAAGCAAAAACAAAAAATGAGGGAAGATCAGAAGAGGAGAAGAACAAATTTTTTTACAAAGTAATAGGATTGCTGGTACGAAAGTGGTACACAAACAGGATGGAATAAAAAGGAGGAAGGTAGTAAAACCATGTCATGACAAGTATGTAAACAAGATGATAAAGTTGATGTACTCAAATGTGGATGGAATGGTATCTAAATTATTAGAGATGAATGATTATGTCAGAGAAAATGAACCACAAATAATATGCCTAACTGAAACAAAATTAACACCAAGGATATCCAATGACATACTAAACTTAGAGGAATACAATACATGGAGAAGAGACAGAAATTTAAAAAAGGGAGAAGGAATTATAATATTAACTAAGAAAAATCTAAAAGTCAATGAAATAAAACTAGATATACCATCACAAGTAGAACTGATTGCAGTAGAGATCAACACATCTGAAGGGAAAGTAACTGTAGCCAATTTGTACATGCCACTCAGATCAAACACATGGGAAAGAGACGAATATGAGGACCTGGCAGAGAGTACAATTCAGAGTTTAAGATCATTACTACATAAAATGGAAGAGAAATCGGAAAGAATTATACTAACTGGAGATTTTAATACAAATATAAATTAGAATACTCTAGATATAATTAGCCAAGAAAGCTGTTGGGACCAAAAGCTCCTGGATCTCGTGCAAGAGTTTTTCCTAACGCAACATGTGAGGGAAACCACCAGAAAAAGAGGACTCGATGTACCTTCAGTGCTAGATCTGATATTTACTAGGCAAGAAAATGATATTGACAGTTTAATATATCACCCTCCACTCGGCAAAAGCGATCATGCAGTACTAAATTACAACTTCAGGATAGCATATGATATAGTTAACAGCAATGAAAGTTACAAAAAGAGCCTAAACTATAAAAAGGGAAATTATCAAGACCTAAAGAAGTATTTCTTAGAAGTTGATTGGGAAAATAAGCTTAGAGGACAGGATTTAAATGCTGTATATAAAAAATTCTGTGAATTTTATGAAATAGCAGTCCAGAAGTACATCCCACAGCACAAAGAAGCAGATAAGAAAATACAGAAATGGTTCAATACAGAATGTAAAAAATCAAAAGAAAGAAGAAATTTGTTGTGGAATAGATACAGAAGACACAATAGTGACAGGGCGTATAATAATTACAAACAGGCAAGAAACGATTATACAAGAATAAGGAGGGAAGCCCAAAAACAGTTTGAGGAGGATATAATAAATAAAAGTAGTGATCAACCAAAGCTATTTTACAGCTACATCAGAAGCAAAACCAAAGTAAAAGATATAACACAATCCGTTACGGACGAGGGAATCACTTATACACAAGAGAAAGATATTTGTGAAGCACTAAATAAATATTTCTAATTAGTTTTTACAGAAGAAAAAAAATTTGAGAGGGACTATGTGGAACATGCATGTCCACACATACTACCAGATATACAAATAGCAGAAAAAGTAATACAGGAGGAGTTAAGTAAATTAGACAGAGGAAAAGCAAGTGGTCCTGATGAAATTTCATGTTGGGTACTACGCGAATGTGCAAAGAAGTTAAGTAAACCATTATTTTTAATTTTCAAGAAATCCTTGAGTCAAGGTAAACTACCAGATATTTGGAAGAAAGCAAATATTGTCCCCTTATTCAAGAAAGGAAATAGACAAAATCCACTCAACTACCGACCAGTATCACTGACCAGTGTTGTAAGCAAGGTATTAGAAAAGCTTATAAGAAAAGCTTGGGTAAATCATCTAGAAGAACACAGTATGATAACAGAAAGACAGTTTGGTTTCAGAAAAGGAAAATCATGTGTTACTAATCTGTTGAGCTACTATGACAGCGTAACAAACACAATACAGGAAAGAGAAGGATGGGTGGACAGTATCTATTTAGATTTCAAGAAAGCTTTTGACACAGTACCACACCAAAGACTTTTATGGAAACTGTACCATCAAGGAGGAATTCGAGGCAAACTGTTTTGTTGGATGCAAGATTTTCTCATAAAAAGAGAAATGAGAACAGTAATAAGAGGAAACTACTCATCATGGAAAGAAGTGACTAGTGGAGTACCACAGGGTTCAGTGCTGGCACCAATCATGTTTTTAGTGTATATAAATGATATAAACAGTAACACTGGAAATGAGAGCTATCAGTATGTTTGCAGATGATGAAAAAATACAAAGGAGAATTACTAACACAGACTCTTGTAAAGAGCTACAAGAAGAATTAAATAAACTTCATGAATGGAGTGATACATGCCAAATGGAATTCAATGTGGACAAGTGTCATGTAATCAAGTTTGGCGAAAGTGGAAAAGGACCTGATTGGGATTATAAGTTAGGAAATAAAACTCTATACACATCAGAAAGAGAGAAGGACCTAGGTGTGATTATCAATAACAGACTATCTCCAGCTGACTACATCAGCGAGAAAGTACGGAACATGTATACACTGCTTGCAAATATGAGAATAGCATTCACATACATAAATGAAGACATGCTAAGAAGGATAATAACATCATTCATTAGACCAACCCTGGAATATGCATTAGTAGTCTGGAGTCCTCATCTCAAAAAACACATAGACAAGATTGAAAAAGTTCAAAGGGCCGCTACAAGATGGATACCAAGCTTAAGGGATCTAAGCTACGAAGAAAGACTAAATAAACTGAATCTACCAACACTACAGGAGAGAAGGAAAAGAGGTGACATGATAATGCTATATAAGTGCATATCAGGGAAGGAGAAAATAGACATAAATGATTACTTAACATATGGAGAAGCATCAGCAAGAGGACACTGCAAAAGACTGCATAAGAAGAGAGGTGATAAAGACGTAAGGAAATTCTGTTTCCTAAACAGAGGAATTGATCAATGGAATGCACTACCGAATGAAATAGTGTGCCAAAACAATTTACAAATTTAAGGATATGTATGATAAATATGGTTTAAGACACGGGACAGTACGAGCTTGACTCATTCCTGTAAATATACAATTAGGTAAGAACAATTAGGTTAGGTAAGAACACACACACACACACACACACACACACACACACACACTAGCAGAGAGAGAGAGAGAGAGAGAGAGAGAAAGAGAGACCTTTCTCAGTTTACTCTTTGTCTCTCTCTCTCTCTCTCTCTCTCTCTCACACACACACACACACACACACACACACACACACACACACACACACACACACACACACACACACACATTAGCAGAGAGAGAGAGGGAGAGAGAGCGAGAGACCTTTCTCAGTTAACTCTTTGCCTCTCTGTCTCTCTCTCTCTCTCTCTCTCACACATACACACACACACACACACACACACACATTCACACACATGCACACACACACACACATTCACACACATGCACACACACACACACACACACACACACACAGGTACCTTTTTTAGTGAACTTCTCGGCCAATGCAAATTCAAGGTTTCTGTTGATCCCCACATATGCAGCCTTGCCCTCTTCCAGCATTGACGGCACCTTGGGCAGCTCCTCTATGTCCAGCAGCATGATGCGGTCTTCCGTCCTAAGGTTCCACACGTCTCGCATCACACCACTCTTGGCAGTCTTACCAAGAAATAAATGAATGAACGATTAATAATAATAATAATAATAATAATAACAATACTACTACTACTACTACTAATAATAATAATAATAATACCACTACTACTACTACTACTACTAAAAATAATAATAATAATAAATTTTTTATTAATATTCTTGATAACAATTTAGGCAACAGGTGTCTTTAAAGTTATAGAAAGCACTTCCTGTCAATGACGTATCCTGTATTACAATGGTGTAGTCACAAAGATCACAGCTGAGGCCTTTCGAAGTGGAGAAGGTAGATAAAGCATTCCTTGACCCGCTCCATGCCAGTGCCGTTTTAAAACGGCATTCCGCAAGTGTGCGCTCAGTGCCAGTGCCATTTTAAAACGTCATTTTTTTCCAAAAATCATGGAGAGCTCAATTTTCAATCTAGGTGTGCTATAATTGGTGAGGATGTATGTCAACTCTTCCACCACCTTGCCTCAGGCGCTCAGGCCTATACACCCATGCGCTGAGTCATCGCCCTCACTCAGCCTCACTCTGCTTGTTCCACTCATACTGTACACTCATGTCTTGCTGCGGTCTCTCAGATGATGAGATTCAGGAGCTCCTGAAGGTGCCCTACACTGGCAAAAGCAACGCTGACAATGACATGCAAGATAAGGATTATGTGCAACCGGAAGAGGAAAGTACTAGTGAGGAGGAAATACCCACACCAAGGAAATCCAGGTATGTGGGGTATGCTAGTACCCGAGCGATGAGGCAATCAGCACATCGTCACCTAGCCCTGCGTGATGATGATGAGGATTCAGAGGAGGAAGGTGAGGCTTCTAGTATTCCTGTGTGGCTGGGGAAGCAGAGGATTTTCCCATGTGGGATTGGAAGTGTTAGGAGGAAGAGAGGGAGATTTGGGAATATTCCACTGGCTGGAAACGCGGGTGAGTCATCTCGTCCATGCTATCCCTCGCACCTACGTGACTCAGCCCGCCCTAGCACCTAAGGACAAAGTGTTCCCCCATTCCTCACACCCAGCACATCCCATGAAAGTGTTCCTCCTTTTGCTACATTTCCCAGCACATTGAGGGAAAGTGTTCCCCTATCCCCCACACTTCCCAGCACCTCCAGTGAGAATTTTCCCTCCTTCCCCACACTTCCCCACGGCCCTTGGATGAGGGAGGTGATGATGGTGATGATGAGGAACTGACGTGTGAGTGGGAGGATGGGAGTGACTTTGTTCCAGAAATACACCCATTCACATACGAGCATGTTGCTGGGTGTACTGCACCTGAACTAACCCCAACTTCAAGTAGGCTGGATTTCTTTAGAAATTTCTTTACTGTGAACTTTGTATTGAGAATTGTAGCCCTTACAAATGCCTTTGCTGCCTTTGAGCATGCAGGGGCAACACAGATGCCACATAGCAGGCTGTTTGAGGTGGACGTGAGCCTAAACAAAATGTATGTGTTGCTAGGCCTGGTACTTTTGATGGGGATTTTGAAAAAGAACCAGCTTCCCTCCTACTGGACCGTAGATCCACTAATGGAAACACCTATCTCTGGGAAAATAATGGGGAGGTATCGGTTCCAATAGATCCTGAGCTGACTGCATTTCTTTGACCAACTTGACCCTGCAAACGCAAACAACACAGACAGGATGAGGAAGATACTTGTGATTTTTGATCACCTACGTGAGAAATTTTGTACCTCCTTTTCTCTCTACAGGGACCTCATCGTAGACGAGAGTCTTGCGCTATGGAGAGGTAATATTGCCTTCAGGAAACATATCCCCAGCAAAAGGCACAGATTTGGTTTCAAAATCTTCGTGATGTGTGACTGTAAGACTGGGTATGTGCAGGACATAGTCCTCTACACAGGTGTTCAGACGGACATCGTCTAAGATCGAACCTTGGGACTGTCTGGGGCTGTGGTGAAGACGATGATCGATGAGTACCTTCACTGCGGGCACGTCCTGTACCTGGACAACTGGTACACAAGCCCCCTTCTGGCCAGGTACCTTCACCTTCAGGAGACAGGTCTGTGTGGCACTGTGAAAAAGAGCCTCAAGCACATGGTGAAGATGGGGAGGAAGCTGCAAAGGAATGAAGTTGTATTTTACAAGGCCAAAAACATCCTTGCAACAGCCTGGTATCACAACAGAGAAGTCTTCTTCCTCTCATCTGTACACAGGCCACTCGTACACTGCACCGACAGCACCAACTACAGGACAGAAGGGCAGTGCCATGTTTGGAAACCAGAACCTGTCCTGGCCTACAATGATTTCCAGCGTGAATTGTGCCAGGCCTACGATGAAGTGGTACAAGAAACTATTTTTCCACCTCCTCGACATCACAGTCCTAAATGCTCACCTGCTCCACGCTCAGGCAACTGGTGTAAAGGAGACCTTTGAGGGCTATATTCGTGGGCTGAGTGCGGGAAATACTGGGGGAATACTCAGAGGAAAGGACTGCTGCTCGCCACCGCCACACCACTGCAACACCTATCCGCCTCACCGGTTGTCACTTCCCCAAGATCATCCCTCCCACTGAGACTCATTAGAATCCGCAGCAAAGGTGTCATGTGTGCGCAAATAGCATTGCAAGGCCGCATACTCAGCGGAAGGACTCTAGGTAGATGTGTGTGCACAATGCAACCTTGGTTTGTGCATCTATCCTTCCTTTGAGGAGTACCACACTCTTCAAAATTATTGAATAAGACAGTGAAAGACACTTGTTTATATTTTCTCATAAGTGTAGGGACTGTATTTAGTGAAGTAATGTTGGTATCATAAGTGTATGATGATGTATTCACAGTGAGACACTCAGAAATACTCTTACAGTGTCTGTGTATACTGAAGGCAGGTTGTAAATAATTTACCGTAAGTGTAAGTGCATTACATAGTGAAGTAAAGTTGTACGTAAGTTACCATAAATGTAAGACGAAGGATGCACAGTGAGAGATATGTGACAGGTGACAGGTGTTGCAGTACTAAGTGATTTGTTTTCTGTATGAAATCAAGTGAAAAAAAAAAATTATGCATATGAAGTGAACAGAAAATTGTAAAAAACATTCCTAGACCTTCCCAGAGTAACGTTGGCCAGAATACCTGAGTTTACCTTCATAGAAAACGAGGTTTTGTCTCACCTTTGCTGCAGTACTTCTGGGAAACCACACCTGAAGAGCAGACCGGGGACTTCCAGAAAATGCACTTGTAGCCTCCGGTGAGTCTTTTAATGGTCATATTCGTTTTTTTCACATCAAAATGTATCATTTTAGGCCCTCCCCCCCAAAAAAAAAAAAAAAAAAATCGAAAATTGGCCGACACTGGCGTGCTATTTTATGTCTGGGGTGTCCGGCACGTGGCGGGTTAACCACTTAACTACCTGAGCTCTGTTGTAAGTTGTATAAAGTCTTCATGAGACAGTATGAATAAAATGTAAAAATACAACATAAGACTAAAGGATTTTAATGCAATATATTATAATGAAACATACAATAGTGGGAAAGAGAGTGCATGCTGTCGAGCAAACTGTTGCATATTTGATCCCATGCAAAAGGCAATTGATTTATGCCAAAAATTTGATCCCCTACAATACCTTAGCCCGTCGAATGGCGATTTCATGGCGAAAAATAGCATGTGGAAAATTACACATTTCAAAAATATATTGAGGTGCAATCATTCAAATATGTATCGGTTCACACTCCACGTGAAACAATCTGACACAAAAGATAATGGCTATTGCAAAATCCTAAATGTTTCCACCCTATGCTGATATCACATACAGAGTGGCTTGTAAATAGCGCTCTACCAGACGCTCACACAACAGTACCTTATGTGTTGTGGAGACGGCTCAGTTGGGTCGTGCGGGCGAGGGTTTGGCAGTGGACGTAGGAAATGACTAAGTGATGCAAGGTGGATACTCACAACAGACTGATCAGTCTCCACAACACTTGAGATTTCAGCTGGCGGAGTGAGAGTAGGGGGTTGTATATGGACTGCCCTGTACAGGATATCGTTGATATTACATTCACTGTTCAGTAATGTTATAGCACATGCATTTAGTCGAAAACAGCTTAATAATCTTAAAGCATCACGAGCTTTAGTGATAATTTAGTATATCATTAGACCCTTCCTGCGAGATAATTTTTAAAATTAAAGTTATTAAAATTCATTAACACTTGACATCAGATATGCCAATGTGGTATTACAGCTTTACCGGTATCCATGGAAACTTTTGGCTCTGGTTCGATTCCAGAGTGGCGTTTTCATAGTTTTCTCCAGTATTTGCTGGTCATTCTCCTATAATTATTTTACTGCACTTTTGTCTCCCAATTTCCCTAGGCGGTAACTATAAACTAAGAATAAATGGGAGCTTATCAACATACGCTGCATCGAAAAAGTTTCTAAGCAATTTCTGGCCATTCCACAAACTCCACATTATGATAGCAACAGTCCGCAAAATATTATTCTGTAAGTGCTCAGAAACGCATTTTTACATTTTTTTTTTTTTTTAACCCCTCAACTGTTTACATGAGAAGTGTTGACAAATGTATTGTGTTCAGCCATCCTCAGATATCAGTCATTAAACCAGTGGAGCCATTCCAATTTTCTTAAGTAGCTCTTAAATCTTCGTCGGTTGCCTTCTCGATTCCAGACCTGATATCAGATTCTCTCATTTCTCTGTGTCTGTGGCTAAGAGTAAATACAATACAGTGTCATAACATTTATGCATCCTGTTATGATACAATGTTTACTCTTAAAATAACAAATATCTGGTTTATATATCTTTCTAACCGTAATAAAGCTGTTTTTGATAGATATGAGGTTTGTGGTTGCATTTAGAAAGGTTGTTTATAGGGGAGATACAGTAAAAGGTTCTAAGTCGGCCCGAAACTGTATTATCTTTCTGATACAGTTTTGTTTCTGCCATTTGTGCAATTATTATTGTTATTATTATTATTATTATTATTATTATTAAGGCTTCCCGCATCTCTGTGGGAAGCTTTCTTATTTTTGTCGCCATTATTATTATTATTATTATCGTTATCATTACCCTTATTATTATTATTATTATTATTAAGTCTTCCCACGTTTCTGTGGGAATTTTTCTTATTTTTGTCACTTATCATTTTCATTATTATTATTATTATTATTATTATTATAATATTATTACTATTATTATTATTATTATTATTATTATTATTGTTATTATTATTACGTACTTTAAAACAGCGATACTTTAAAGGATATTTGGCCAAGAGCCTTCAAACTTCGTCAATTACAGCAGTAGAACAGTTGTAACGCTTCTTTTGGCAGAATATGGTGGAATTCCATCAACCAAATCTCCGGATATTACTCAGAACACAGAAAAGTGAGTCATGATCCACGCTATCTGCAGAACCACTCAAGCAAGGAAGCTAAAATTTTACAACAAAACGCAGGCCAAAGGGGAGTATGGTTCTAATCGTCTAGTT